>NC_141158.1:44747500-44901250 GCF_053477565.2 Lygodium microphyllum
TTTGAAATGTCTTTTGTGTTTTATACATATCAAATATATTTTACTTTAAATATTAGAAAATGAGTTTCGTACTTTGTGTGGTTTGAGCTTGCATGAACCTAACACAAAAAATGATATTATGTATTTTTCAAAATTAAACAAAAATAATGTATAAAATAAAAAATAAACTTACATTCAAATAATGTGTATTTATGTTATGAAGACAATCCAGAACCACTTTACTATTTTTTCAATCTTCAAAATAGAATAATCATCGTCATAAGCGTCATTGATATAAACTTGATAAAAAATACTTACATTCAAATCTATTTCACTATTTTCATTCTCTAATAGGCTCTCTCTTACAAAATTTGTATACATTGTATATGCATCATTCTCCTAAAGTTAGGTAGTCATAATATAAGTAAATCAAGTGTAATAAATATTAGATGCTAAAGAAATCATTATTTTGAGAAAATCCAAATGAAAAAAAGAGAGATAAAGCTAACTCTTTACATATAGAATATACATATCCCATTATTATCACATGGAATAGATTTAGGTACATAAATTCCTAATTCTACATCCTAATAACACAATAATTTATTATCAATAGTTTTTTCATAATAGAAGTATCTAGTAGCATTTGATACTAAATAACAATATTAAAAGATAAAATTAAGATTTGTTGCTTATTGCAATTGACAGACTTGAGGTTGATGTAGTATATGTCTCCTTCTTTGCAAGGTGCTTTCCTTTTCCTTGAGTAGACCCCATGTACCAATCATAAATATCATCGAGATTCCACATCAAGGTCATGGTTCCAAAAACAAGAGTCTTTTGATCCAACCCTTTCTTGTGCTTTCTTATTGTGCAATAAGAGTTCTTTCACATATCTATCCCTAAACCAACTATTAATTGTATGATAGTTGGTATTCAAGATAATATTTTGATCTAGAAAGAAACTTTTTAAAAAGGCCCCACCATACTTCTTATTATTGTCACGTCTACTTAGTGAAGGTGAATGAGAAATTTGATCATATGAAGGAGCCTCTCCAAGTGTTGATTTTTTTCCTTTACTTTTTTTGGAGTGGTGATAACTCGACACTATTTGTTTTACAAAAATGCAAGGCTTGGACTCTCTTCTTTAGAGCTCAACATGGATCCTAATGAGGAACATCTTCACAAGATATTATTTTAGACCTTCTTCATAATATATTGTTTTAGCATCCTCATTGGAAATATCATTCACTTTTTTCATTGCCTTTGGATCTTTCTTCATCATAGCATCATAAAAATGATAAAGTTCTTGGAGAAATAAGGGATCCATACTATGCCCAAGAAAAACTTTAAGATCCTATTAATAGTATATGATCAACTCATTAACAAAACTTTGAGATTCCAAAGAAAAAAGATACTATGTAATGCAAAGTGAAAACAAAATCCAAGACATAAATATTTTTTATACTTGCTATTAAAAACTTAGATGACTCAAAACTTATGGATATATAAAGTATCGAGTCAATCTCTTTGCCTCACCATCAGTAATAGCTATTGTATTTTAGAAGTATGCATTGTATCGTATACCAAGTCACATGATAAGTTGAAGCCTCTTTCTCAGCTTGAGTGAGAGGGCTTGAGTGAGAGCTCTTTTTGCTTGTGAGAGAGCTTCTACCATCTCTGATATCATTCTTTTTTGTGCTAGATAATTGGCCAAGTAACGATTATTGTCATATATGAAACACCCTTGGAATGATGTGCGACTACAATCTAATGATGCAATAGGTTTATCTAAGTGACAAAAAGATTGTCATCCATCCTTGTAAAGGCCTATTTTACATTGTGCAAGGTGATCTCCAATCACCATCATCAACATGGCACATACCTTACAACATGTAGAGAATCCATGGGGATGATCAATTATTTCTTGCAAAGGATAGTTAAACATTGAATCAATCCCATCCATAAAGAGGTGCTCCAACTCTTCAACTAATGATTGCAAAAAGGCTCCAAATACATCTTCAGAGTTTTTGATATTTTTTTTGCAACTCAATGGAAAAAATGAAATAGGTATTACTTTTTATGTCAAATTTTGTCCACAATTAAGGATAAGAATTTCAACAACACTATAACCCTTTTGTGTAATTATTGATGCTTGAAATCCATCCCAATGTAGCAACAAAGCAATATTCATTGGATTTCTCTGCAAATTCATTATCACATTTGTTATATAACAATTTAGTATGAGTTACCATTTTGAAAAACATTTGGAAGTTGAAAACTTTATACCTTGCACCAAACTTTTGTATGTTTGATTGGTAGCAACACTCATTGTATGAAAAGTGATACTGTTTTCGTATCTCATTTCATCCATCTTGCAAAGCTTGAGACCTTGCATTGCTTGGACATGTTGCATATGATTTTTCACATTATAGATTGTCACATATCATAAGTAACTCATATGAAGTATTTGAGTTTCAAAAATCTTGTACATGTTGACATTTAGAACCATCCCAAAACTCAAAAATGTGTTCTAGCTATTTAATTGCTTTGTTTCCAAGCCATCAATCTTTGTTATGCCACATTTCAAGTAGTTCATGAAAAAATGATCTACTTTTAGTAAGTAACTCAATTTGCTTTCCTATTGGTATGTAGTCAAACACGGTTGCCTTTTTCCTTGGAGTCTTATATAGAAGACACTTCTCATTACAAAGATTGCAATATCATTGAAGAACCTTTCTTAATTGATTTCCCTCACATACACAAATAAACCATACTTCCCACAAAATTTTTCTCCTTTGATGGACAAAGTAGCCAAGGCTTATGTGTATTTGTGGATGTCCCCATACATAACATGTAACGCTTTGCTTGAACCATGCCAAGATTTCTCAAGAAAGAATATAATTTCACCCAATTTTCTAGGACCGTAATTCCCAAGAGATACCCACTCCATGCATTAGGGAGTTGTACTAGTAGCTTTGCAAGACAACTCTTTCTCTCATTACTTTTCTAATCTCAAATACTACCAAATAGAATTTCTAATATATTTTATTGTATCTTTATTGAGACCTTGTGTTCATCCCATAGCACTTATAATTCAATTATACTCTCCATGATTTGTTTTTCGAATGTTTCTTCCGAAGTTCCATCAAAAGTATCATTTGACAAATTAACAACTTCATGCACTTATGTATTATTCATGGGAACATCATCTGCATCTAAACTATTGAATCCTATGTCTTCATCCCTATGTCCTAAATGTACATCACATGTATTGGCTTCTACACTTTTATCTTGCAAGTTTTCTTCATCTCCAACTATAGCATTGACACCAAGAGAAATAGCAAGATTATCATATTTCTATTTTAACTTCTTATGTTTGTAAGAGATTTGGATAGCTACATATCCTCCCCCTTGACAAAAGATATACAATCATACCACATTTTATTTTCTTTGCAAGCACTCCTAGTTGGAGGGGGACAAGCATGTGTTACTACCTTTTTTTATTGATTGACAAATAAAGAACCTAGGCTAGTTTACAAGCTATATAATTTAAATTCCATATTGGTATCATTACATAGCATTGAATTTAAATTCAAAAGTGACTCATGAGAAATGCATGAAATGCTACTTACATAGAACTAAATTTCCATGAAGATGATAGTTGGAACATTTGAGACTTGTGAACATTACAATATGTGAATAAACTTGTAACAGAAGTATTGTTTCTTAGGATTATCCTGGATTGATTGATAGGACTCCATTAGCTATCTTGCCCTCTCCTAATGTGGTTTTTGGGGTTCAAAAAGTGGTTAACTATGACATAAAGATCATGGGGGGTGGCATGGCACCTTTTCCCACCTTCCGCACATGAACTGTAAGTATCAACCAAATGGTGATCAGACTAGGACATTTTGATTTTTCCTAGCTCATCAACATTGAAGCTCACACTCAAGTGGTTGCTAGGACTTCCTAAGATATCACACTTTTAAATTTAGTAGAACCTTTTTTGAGTGATTAACAAACAAAGAACCTAGGTTAGTTTAAGAGCTATATAAATATAGTTGTGATGGGACCTAAAATGTGCTAACACTGGGTATGGCACTAGCTGGACCTCATGCACACAACAAAAAACCCCACCACACAGCCTCGCAGGCTAGGAGTGCCTATAATACAATGATGTATCCTAAATAGACTTAATTATGCATTTGTAATTGATATACAGTCCAATGGCCCTTTCCTCAAACTCTAACAAATGGAGTATCCCATACATATTGGTAATAAATACCACCAAGAACATACATAGAAGGTACCCCATCGGCTGATTGTCGTGGCCCCACTGCAACTCTCCTACACCTCGGGGATTCGCTCCAAGATGTGTTGCTCTAGTATAAAGTACACATGATACAAGCTCCACTCTTTCATTTTGAACATATTCTAGGAGATACCATGTGTCCTTACCAAACAATTTCCCAAGAAAACAATTGACTAGCATACAGCATAGGTCATCTCTCACACTCAAGTGTAGGCCATCATAACGGAAAATAGGTGCTATGCATCCAGTTCTTTTTATTCTTATACCATGATTGATGTGCACATGCCAAAGTGGATGATCCTAAAGTGCTCAAACATAATTTTCAATCTGAAATGTGTCGCGCACAATCAGGCTTTCTAATACACATTTACTAACTCGTTGCGATGATGTAAGGATAGCACCAAGACAATGCTCATGCTATTATCCTCTTAATTAAAATATAAAAAACCCTATATCATGATATGCATCAACAAAATCAACAATAAAGAGCACCCAAATCGCATCATTCAAACACCCCACCCCCTACTTTTAGGTAGTGCTTCCGTTGTATAGGCGTAGGGGTTCATTTTGTCATGTTTTGATGTATGAAAAGCGATAAATCACAAAATTTGACAAAGAGATAGGAAAAAATAAGGCTAAACCTCATGCTTCACCACTACCATACATTCATAAGCACTCATTTTATTTTTCCTTATTTTTATGAATCATATTTCTAAATTTTCTTTTATTTTTTCTTATTTTTTAGCATTTATTTTTCAATAATCACTATTATTTTTTGATTTTTCATAAAAATAATTTCAATATACTGAAATTTAATTTATTTTCCATACTTTCCCATAGGACCACATTTCATCCACCCAAAACGACAAAACTATAATTTTACACTTAAAAATCACAATTCGGATTTTTTGAGATTCAAATAGTGCATGTAAATCATTACAAAATCAGAATTTTCTGATAGACAACAATTAAACATGATGAAAATAGTACTCAAACAATTTTTCATCAAATAAGAACATCATTTCTATCATAAAATGTCGAAAAAACCTTCATTTCCTTCATAAAAAATAGTCATACTATGTTTCTATGAAACCCGAGATGCATTGAATGACTACATGACTAGCGGACAGAGCCTCCATTGCTCTCAATTCCATGCTGCACATCAATCTTCAGTATCTTCGTTAATCTCCATAAGCATTTTCTTCAATCTCCTTTCCGATTCCTCCTTCAAGGTAGTGTGCATGAACAACCCATAGAGAGGAGAGAGAGAGAGGGAGGAGAGAGAAATACTATTTTCTGATCTTCCCATCTGGAAAGCCATTTCACGGGCTGGAGATGGCGATGGAGAGCAAAGAAAAAGTGTAGATCTCTTCCCCTCTTCCCCTTGTAGTCCTTTTCACACTAAACCTCTTTGGTCTTGGCCTCCGAGCACCCCCATTCTCGTATTCGGTGTTAGATTTTAGATCTATAAATTTGTAATTGACCATCTTGAGGTTCTGCACTGCCTGGCACTTCTTGTGATCCAATTCGACAATCAAAATTTTTATAAAAAATCTATAATTGTCAGTTGGTGTATCTTTAAAGCACTTTAGGAACCCAACAACTACTTGTTGTGACTCGATTGCCTATGCCGCCTTCGATGAAATTTATTTTTCCCTTGAAACAAGGATTTTTTGGCAATTTTTTAGCACATCATGGAGTCAAAAATCAGCTCTCACTGGCGACCACGGTACAGGGCGACTCAGCCCGCCAAAGCACACAAACAAATTTGCACATAAACACAACCATAAAGAGCATCAAGCTGATACAAAATAGATACACAACAAAGCACATCACATCTCTCACCCTAACCCCTATCAAGACCAAGGCATGAAATCCAGAAGGAGTAGGCCTAGCATAATCTGACAGAAAGCCCAAAGCTAGTCACTAACTAACTATTCCAACACAGCCAAGCTAAAAAGAACTATCAAAGAGGTCATCCTTAGTGGTGGTTTGAACTACCTTCCTAACGAAGGACAACTCAACGAGGAGTTCCTACTAGGCAAGGGCTCCCGTAGCTTGATCAAGAAAGATTTTCTTTTAGTATATTTTTGTTTTATGCCTTTATTTTCCATACTCAAGCATGTAAAAAGGAGGAAGCTGAGCGTAGTGACCCAAGGAGAGCAGGGTATTGGCCTCAGGTCTTGTCTTGGTACCCAAGAAACTACCAAGTCCTCACAAGGCAATACTTAATCCTTTTCTAACACTCACTTTTATTTTCACTCCAACCGTCTCTTATTTCTATTTTTTCGGCTAGATGCCATCCCTAGGAAGATAAGGTGTAGAGGATGAGAACTAATGGCTCCATCCCACCTTCTTCATTAAACTCAACAGGGATGCTTGTCAAAATTTGTAAATAGTGATGGCAAAAAACTTTGATCTCCCACACAAAGGTACCATCTTCTTCCTCAATCACTTTGTATCCTTTGCTCCACTAGATAAGCTTCCCCTGATGATACCTTTGCTCTAGATATGGGTCTCTTTTTCCATCATCTTCCTGCTTTTTCATTCATTCTTTTACCTTCTTGACTTGGGGTTAACATTACCCCCCTCCGAGACGGGTTCCAGTCCCATGGCACTCTTGACTGCTGTTGGGGTTTAAGAGGCAGTTGGTGAAGTAGTCGTGTTTCGTGCAAAGGGAGGTGCAGTGCAAGTAGCTTAGGGTGACAGGTCTAACCATAGGCGAGTGGTACCCCCCTAGGTATGTCCTATCCTTGATGGGCCCTAAACGTGAAGTGGGGGAGCAAAATGGGCTAGGGGATTAGGAGTAGAGCAAGTCGACCGAAGCCACCGGGCATGCCTAACTTGAGGACCCCTAGGTGCAGTGATTGTGCTTTATGTGGTGCTAAGTGCTTCTGTAAGTGAGTTGTTTTGTCCATTCCCTGCGTAATATTCCTCTTGCTTTTCCTTGTATGTGTGTTCTTTTTCTTTTTCTTTTTCTTTTTCTTTTTCTTTTTCAAAAATAGTACTAGTAGAACGACAACCAGTGCCTAATTCTCCTCGTTTGACTTAGACGGAGAAGGGGGTCGGATGGATTTGCTCAAAAATTGATAGCTTTGCATGTATCCTTTCAGATTCATGTGGACGTGGAGGGAGGTGGTGGAGAGCCCCATCAACCACTTTAAGCTCTCCTACAGGTCTCAGATCAATCCCCGCATGGACCTGCAATGCATTTATCGCATTAGCATACTTAGAAATAATAAGGTTTAATATTATTAATATTAACCCTATTTTTAAATTCCACTCCTTGTAGATCAGTAAGTAAAGCCATGGATTTATTTTTACCTATCCTAACTACTTTGTAAGGGCCATCCCATCTAGCTTCCAGCTTCCCTAGAAATAGCTCCCTACGCGCATCGTAATATAGAACTAACTGCCCCTTTTTAAAGGTATATTTCTTCACTTTTAAATCATGCAATTACTTCATCCGATGTTTAGCTACCTCCTGGTGTAATAGACTCTGCAATTTTAGCTCATCCAAGTGGGCTAGAGTCGTAAAACACTCAAATAGGGCATCCTTATTACCCAAAGAATGATTGATTGTGCATTCTATGGTCAACAACTCAATTTCTAAGGGCATGACATACTCGTCACCATAAACTAATTTGAATGGGGTGTGGCTAGTGTCTTGTTTAAACGTTGTATTGTATGCCCATACTGCTACATATAATTTATTATCCGAGTCCCATTTATTTTTGGAGACTATCTTTGAAAGGATATCCACAAGCTACTTACTGGTGCTTTCGACTTGTCCATTTGCCTGCGAGTTATAAGGAGTCGTCTTGTTATGCTTAATTTTCTAGACTTCAGTCAGACTTTTAATCACCTTATTTAAAAAGTGAGCTTCACGATCCGATACTATTTGCTTTGGTGAACCGAAATGGCAAATGATCTGCTCATGTAGGAAACTAATAGTCTCTTTTGTATTGTCCTACCTCATCACCCGTGCTTCTGACCACTTTGTGAAGTAATCAGTTGCTACTATAATATATATCTTCTGAATAGTAGATGACGGGGTAATGGGACCCACAAAGTCGATGCCCCACTTCTCAAATGGAAGAATAGCTATAATCCGAGTAAGTGGGCACTTCCTATTCTCTCAATTGTAATGTCTTTAACATGTATCGCATCTCTTAACATACTCAAATGAATCCTGGAAGATGGATGACCACCAATATCTAGCTCTTAAGCCTTTTGTGCTGTCAACCGCCCAGCAGAGTGCCCCCCACAAGTAAAGTCATGGCACTCCTTGAAGATAAATGAAACCTCATCAAGCATCACACATTGGCGATAGATATCATCAACCCCCTGCCGATATAGTGTTCCTACGATCAAGGAAAATTTCAATGTCTGTTGGTTTATTTTTCTCTTCTCGGATTTTGATAGAGTAGCTCCAATCTCTCTTGTAGATAGATAGTGCATTATAGCAACATACCAGGAGGAGGGAATAGATGCCGTATCAATCTTAAACAATGTTTCCATGTCATTTCCTTCAGCCAAGACCTCTTTTGGCTCTCCAAAATCCATAAGACATTCTACAAGGCCCTGTAGCTTCGATGGCTTACTCTTAATCTTGTAATGAAACTCCTACAAAGTAATTAACCACTTTGCTAAACAATAAAGTGGCTGTAACTTGTTCATCAACAATCAAAGCCACTCTGCCTTTGTATAAAAAACCACATTCTCTCATAGAGAATGTATTGCCTGAACTTTTTGGTCACAAATGCCATCACAATGCATAACTTCTCCATATAGATGTAGTTAATTTTTTAATATGCCCAACTTCCAATTAGCAAAAGCAATCAGATGGTACCATTTTTCCTCCCAAATTCGGGCCAAACAACAACTGATACTATACATTGTTGCTACTGAAAATATATAGAATACTTTGCCCCTTTTAGGTGCTTTTGAAATAGGTGCTTTGGCAAGCTCATGCTTCACATAATCAAAAGATACTTTGCAAGCATCACTCCATACAAACTAATAGTTAAAGGAAAATAGGTTCATTAGTGGCAACGTTCTTTCTGCTAAGGTATTGATGAACCTCCGACAATACCCTACTGATGATAGAAAGCTATGCACTTCCTTTGGAGTATGCGGCAGACTCATGGAAAATATGACCTTGATCTTTTCAGGATTAGTCACGATCCCTACTCAACTGACTACATGACCTAACAATAGCCCATAAGGGACCCCAAAGATGTGCTTCCGTGGGTTAAGAGCTATGAAAAATTGTTTGCAACGCTCAAAACACTTCCATAAAATAATCAACTACCTTTTTCTTGTGGTGGCTGCCCCTAGGTTATCAATGAATACTTTCAACTACTCTAGGGAGATGTCACCAAAGGTTTTATCAGTTTTTCTTTGCCACAAACTAGGTGCATTGCATAAACCAAGTGCCATCACATGGTACACAAAAGTACCGAAGACAATAATAAATGTCATTTTCAGCTTGTCTTTCTCAGCAATCGCCATTTGGTTATACCTTGCAAAGCAATCCATGAACGAATATATTTCCCTACCCACTAGTTGATCCAAAATTTGGTCAATAAACAACAACGGGTAGTAGTCTTTAACAGCCTACTTATTCAGCTCTCTAAAGTCTACACAAAGTCGGATTTGATTATTCTTCTTCTTTCTGACTACAATTGGTAAACATCATTCAGTATGTTGAATCTTACTTCTCAACTTCCTTCCTTTAGAGGAATGGTGTGCATAGCCAAGCTGGGAGGAATGCCCCTAAGTTCATCATAGCTCCAAGGCTGCAAAGATGTCGTGGAACTCTTGAATTAAGGACGCATAGTCCTCTCTTTCTTCGGAACTGAGCATGGATCCCAATTTGATTGGCCGCGAATCGTTTGGCGTACCAAGGTCCAACTCAATAACATCTACATCTCTTATCCTATTTTGAGGCTCTATTGGCTCATTCAATGTTATCTAATAGATGTCTTCTATAGTGGACCGTTCTTTAGATCCATCACTCGATGATGTCTCACTACCAAATGGATCATCTACTGTTTCAAGTTTAGTGGAGGATAAAGGAGACCTCTCACTTTGAGGAGACTCAAGGTAAGCATCCACTATTAAATGATTGGCACCTCTACCTAGAATCACTCAATCAGTGGGTATATTGACTTGACATTCTGTTCATAAAATCCATGGCCGGCCTACTAACAAAACTTGATAGCTAGGATATTCTACAAACCTTATCACCTTAAAGTCCAGATAGCATTCCACTTGCAATGGTATTGTGGACTTTAATGATGAAACCTTTTGGTTTCCTTAGATTTTCATCAGCCATCCTAAGAAGTGTGGAGACATCTTTTTGGATTTCTAGATCTAGCCTCTCCATCAAGTCTGAACTCATGATATTGATGGAGGATCCAATGTCCACGATAGCATGCTCAACTAATATTCCATCCACGTATGTTGGAACCCTGGGACAATGCTTTTTAGCATGATCAAACCAATCTTCCCCTACTTGTGCTATGCCCAAAGGTTCTATAATATACCCAATACGCAAGATTTTCTTGAACTCTTTGTGTACTCCTAGAGACAGTTTAATCAATTGTAGGAGATTCACGTCAGGTTTAACTTCGCAAAGAGAACTTGCTAAATCAAAGTCGTGATAGTTAGCTAAAGTTCTCTTCTCTCGCCAAACTGTTCTCTCCTTTGGTCTTTGGACTAGCATTGGTGCCTTTTTCTTAACTTTTGCCTTCTTTCTTGGAAATCCTTTATCCTTCTTGGGATCAACTTTACTATCAATGGGCTGTAGAGGTCCACCTTCCATACTAGGATTTAGAAATTGCTTTCCCCTAGCATCTTGCTTAGGGTTTCCCTCAATAGGTTTTACAGTTCCTTTGTCACCGTCTCTAGCCTTTTGACCTCTTGATATGGCTCATAGATTAGATGTTTCAGTATCATTGACACGTACAACCTTAATAAGACTGACTCTACTACCATGAGACAACTCCTCTACATTAGCCTTTCCTCTTTGCAGTATTTGTCTTGGTCTCTCATCTTGTTGAAGATTATTCTCTTGTGCTCAATGATTAACTAGACTTAGCTATTTACTTCCTTGCTGGAGAGAACTGATTTTACTCCAATAGGTAGCAGTTAAGTGGCCGGACTTTCCACAAATATTGCATTTGACATTCGGACAATTCCTAGGGAAATGTTGGCCACCACACCACTTACAGCTAGATCTTGAGGGGGCACCCTCTTCAGGGCATCGACTCCCTATCAAATTCTGCTGCTTCTTAAGGAAATTGACATCCACATCTATTTTTCTATACTATTTGATAATCATATTAGTGTAGCGCTTTATCATATCCTTGACTTCACCAAGGACATTTGAGGCACTTGACTCATAGCCGCGATCGTTGGTTTGTTAACCCATTGGCCTAATCACTTGATCAGGAATTGGTTGTTGACCTACTGGGACAACATTTGGGTTTGTTGTTTGGCCTCCACCATTTAGTGGGCCCATTTAACTAGCCATAGAAATAGTTAGACTAGGAGGAGCTAGTAATATAGGAAAATTTGGCATGATACTCCCTCTTTCATTCGCATTTGACATGGGGTCCCCTTGACTCCTGTTGGTTAGTGCTAAATTATTACCACTCCAATTTATCCTTGCTACATAAGCCGCTTGCAAGTGTGACTCTACTCCTTCTGCTTGGGTAATAGCAATGTCAATGTCGGCCAAAGTACACTACTCAGATGCACTTGGATGTTGAAATCTAATCCATGTAGGAAATATTGCAACTGTGCAGCCGGTGGAATGGGGATATAAGTATTAAGTTTGCGAAGAACTTGATTTAGTTTCTTGGCATAGGCCTAGACATTCTCATTTGGCTCTTGGCGTGTTACATTCAAGACACGCAACCAATACTATCCACCCCTCTCAAGGGAAAACTCTCTACGAAAGGCTGTGAAGAATCGGTCAAGGGCTAGTTATGGTTCTGGCTTCTAGACTATGATACCATAGTGGTGCCCTTCCTTTTAATGTCATATTGAAGAACATCATTAAGTGTCCTTCATCTTGGATTTGATTGTTGAACATGAGTGTTTGAAACTCATTAATATGGAGTTCTCCATCTTCTTCACCTAACCCATGGAATATGGGCAAAGGTGCTCCTAATTTCAATCCAACGTCCCTGTTAGGATTGCAATGGGTTGTGCCATGGCTACAACTGAATTGACAATAGGTGTTTGTGTAGGTAAATCTACCCCCCACTTAAGTGGGTTGATTGACTAGAAGAGGGGAAGTATTAACACTTCCTCTTGCACTCAAAGGGCTGCTTGTGACATTTGGGTTATTAAAATCAATGCCACTTATGTGCATTGGGCTGCTCCTTCGAGGAGAATAATGCCTTAGAATCTCCAGCCATCGTCTAGCCCTCTCAGCATGTTTCTTTTTTTTATTTTGGCTTGATGGTTCTTGTCAGAGGACATAAATCGACTATTTTGTCCCTAGAAACCCTAGATTCAGAACCACCACTTATTGGCGGCTCTCGGCAAACGCACCACTAATGGGATCTAAAAATGGCGAGCACTGGCTATGGCACTAGTCGGACCTCATGCACACAATAGACAACCCCACCACACGGCCTCCAGGCCAAGAGTGTCTATAATACACTGATGTACACTAAATACACTTATTTATGCGTTTGTAGCTATTACATAGTCAAATGGCTATTTTACCAAACTCCAACAAATGGAGTATTCCATACATATCGGTAATAAATACCATCAAGAACATACATAGGAGGTACCCCATTGGCTGATTGCCATGGCTCCACTACGACTCTCCTACACCTCGAGGATTAGCCCCAAGATGCATCGCTCTAATATAAACTACACATGATACAAGCTGCACTCTTTCATTTTGAACGTACTCCAGGAGATACCATGTGTCCTTACCAAACAATTCTCCAAGAAAATAATCAACTAATGTACAACTTAGGTTGTCTCACACACTCAAGCGTAGGTCATCATAATGGAAAATAGGTGCTATGCATCTAGTTCTTTGTATTCTGATACCATGGTTGATATGCACATGCCAAAGTGGATGATCCTAAAGTGCACAAACATAATTTTCAATAAAAAATGTATCATGCACAATCAGGCTTTCCAATGCTCATTTACTAACTCATTACGACAATGTAAGGATAGCACCGAGACAACACTCATGCTACTATCCTCTTAATTAAAATACAATGAACCATATATCATAATAAGCATCAACAAAACCAGCAATAAACAACACCCAGATCGTATCATTCAAACACTCAACCCCCTACTTTTAGGTAGTGCTTCCATTGCATAGGTGTATGGGTTCATTTTGTCATGTTTTGATATATGAAAAGGGATAAATCATAAACTTTGACAAAGAGATAGAAAAAAATGAGGCTAAACCTTATGCTTTGCCACAACCATACATTCACAAACACTCATTATATTTTTTCTTATTTTTATGAAGTGTATTTTTATTTTTCTCCTTATTTTTTCTTAATTTTTAGCATTTATTTTTCAATAATCACTATTTTTTTAAAAATACCAATCATTTTAGCATACTGAAATTCAATTTTACTTTCCATTTTTCCCATAGAAACACATTTCACCCACTCGAAACGACAAAACTATCATTTTACCCTTAAAAACCACATTTTGGGTTTTTTGGGATTTAAATAGCGCATGTAAATCATTACGAAATTAGAATTTTCTAATAAACAACAATTAAACATGATGCAACTAGCACTCAAATAAATTTTCATCAAATAAGAACATCATTTCTATCATAAATGTTGAAAAAGCCTTAATTTCCTTCCTAAAAAGTAGTCATACCATGTTTCTACGAAACCCAAGACGCGTTGAATGACTGCATGACCAGTAGACGGAGCTGCCATCACTCTCAATTCCATGCTGCACATCAATTTTCAGCATCTCCATTAATCTCCATCATCATTTTCGGCAATCTCCTTTCCGATTTCTCCTTTAAGGTAGTGCACATGAACAACCCATAGAGAGGAGAGAGATGGAGGAGAGAGAAAGATTTATTTTTTATCTTCCCATCCAGGCGGACATTTCACAAGCCGGAGACAGGGATGGAGAGCAAAGAAATAGTGTAGATCTCTTCCGGAATGAGTTTATGGGGATACATGGAAGTGATCATTTCCCTCTCTCCCTCGAAATCACATCGTCGTGCAGTAGCAGGCGCCTTCATCATCTTTTTTTTTCACACAAAAAAATGCCCCCTCCCCCATTTGTCAAATTTTTGGGGGGCGGGAGACCCCAAGGGTCACCCCCTTCCCCTTCTAGTCCTTTTCACACTAAACCTCTTTGGTCTTGGCCTCCAGGCACCCCCATTCTCGCGTTCGACATCGGATTTTAGATTTGTAAATTTTTGCTCAACCATCTTGAGGGCCCGCATTGCCTAACACTTCTGGGGATCCAATTCGAAAATCGAAAAAATTATGAAAAATCCATAATTGTCAGTTGGTGTATCTTTAAAGCACTTTAGGAACTCGACGACTGCTTGCTACTTAAAATCGACTCGATTGCCTATGCCACCTTCGACGAAGTTTATTTTTCCCTTGAAATATAGATTTTTTGGCAAATTTTAAGTACTTCAAAGAGTCAAAAATCAGCTCTCAAGTTGTGTGTCTCAATACTTAGAGATACTAAACCAAATGTAGACAGAAAGGTTGTGTCCCTGGGACTTAGTAGTCTATCACAACAGCTATCCATTCTGAGTGTAGCTTAACAACTAACACCATATTGGGGAATATGGGAATTTGCCATAAGTTTGGGACACATGGTCAAATCTTTGGATTTGTCATAACTTGAACACTATAACTCCAAATTGAGCGCTATATAGCTCAATAGATCCCATTTTTCAAGCTCTTTCCAATGATAGGTCATATCATATAGTTTTGAGAAACTTATTAGCATGTTATCCGTATGCCACCTTTTTAGCATTCAAAAAATGGGAATTGGGAGATTCCCAAACTCGTTAATATTGTGTTAACTCCTAGTATGCTTTCCTCACATTATATTCTAAGAACTTAAACATTAATTACAAAACCATTATTACATCCTAAAATTCTTATTATGATAAAAGCTTTGAGTAACATTAATTACACAACTACTATTATATCCTAAACAAGAAATTTAATAAAGTGTCTTGCCCCATAAGTTGTATCTCAAAAGGATTATATCTAAATTGAATTGAAGTTCACACTTAAGTAACGAAATACTTAGAGATGCCAAACAAACATAGATAGGAAGGTGGTGTACCTAGGCCTTAGTAGTCCATCACAAGAGGTATCGCTTTTGAGGTTGGTTTAACATCTCCTTATATGATGCATTACTATGTATTACATTGGGTTCACAATCAATGGTGGCATGCATGATAGAATATTAAAGAGGCATTGATGACTTGGCATGTTGATGAGATTTGCCCACTTTATAGATTGTTGCATTGAGAGAGGGATGGCTTAGCAAGGCTAGACAATTGCTAGTCATATCAAAAGAATTAGGTACACACACACACAGAGAGAGAGAGAGAGAGAGAGAGAGAGAGAGAGAGAGAGAGAGAGAGAGAGAGAGAGAGAGAGAGAGAGAGAGAGAGAGAGAGAGAGAGAGAGAGAGAGAGAGAGAGAGAGAGAGAGAGAGAGAGAGAGAGAGAGAGAATGTGTGTGTGTGTGTGTGACACAATAAATTTAAGTACCAAGTATTAGGTGTTTCTTTTAAGTGAGCTCAATGACTTTCGCTACTTCTCATGATAACTAGAGTATATCCACAACATAAATACATACATGCATACCCATAACTGAATTTTGGTGTAACTCCACAAATATTAAAAATAGATTTATTCAAAACCCTAGCTTTGAATGATTCCAAGGCCTAACAAAGAGACTTTGTTTTAAAGCATTGAGATTCGTTAATCATGCACTTATTTATAAGTACTTGAGACTGTGATCAAAATTATTTAAAAATGTGTAACTCTTTTACTTCTTACAATGAACCACAATTCAATACTTAGAGATGTCAAACTTAATGTAAATAGGAAGGTTGTGTCCTTAGGACTTGGTAGTCTATCACAATAGTTATTCATTTTGAGTGTGTTTTAACATCTCCTCGTATGTTGTATCACTATGTATTACATTGAGTTCACAATCAATGGTGGCATGCATGAAAGAATATTAAAGGGGCATAGCACCTTGATGAGCTTTGTCCACTTTATACATTGTTGCATTGAGAGAGGGATGGCTTAGCAAGGTTGGACAGGTGCTAGTCACATCAAAAGCATTAGGTACACACAAACACGTGTGAAAGAGTAAATGTAATTACCAAGTATTAGGTGTTTCTTTTAAGTGAGCTCAATTAATTTTTCTACTTCTCATGATCACTAGAGTATACCCACAACAAAATACTATGTGTATATACCCACAACATGAGTATATACAAGCACACCCAAAACTAGGGTATACCCACAACATGCATACACACCACCATACCCACAACTAAGTTTTGGTGTAGCTCCAAAAATATAAGGAAAATATTTATTCAAAACCCTAGCCTTGAGTGATCCCAAGACCTAACAAAGATATGACATTTTTAAGCATTGAGATGCATTAATCATGCACTTATCTATAACTACTTGAGTATTATAAAAATTATTTAAAAATGTGTAACTCTTTTTTTCTTACAATGAGGCACTACTCTTTATTAATAACATAACATAGGAGGGTTCTTAATGTGTCATATTTATTAACATGTTAATAAATAAAATAATGATTTAAAACCTTAATATATCACATTGATTTACACAAGGCTTATAAGACTTGTGCACACAAGGACCAAGTACTCCATGGATTGCATATTCATGTTTTTACTTTTCCTAGAATATCATGCATGTGTGGAAGAATGCAAAAATGCTTTACTCAATCACAACAAAATATTTTGCACAGATGGAACTTGGATGAATAATGTAGCAATACTTTACCACTCAATCAAAACACAATTAAAAAAACTAGCAATGCACACTGTTTTAATACTCAATCAAAGCAGGATTCAAAAAACCACCAATGTGCATGAAAAGAAGGAGAGAGAATCAATGTACTAGGTGAGTATAGGCTAGATGGTGGCAAGTTTAGGATAACACAAAGGGGTAGAGAGAGATCTAATGCTAGGTACTCTACTAGACAGGGCATAAAGGTAAGATCTCGTACTAGGATGAAACATTAAAAAGAAATCGAAAGACTGTATTAACAAACCATACTTGAGGGGCATTATATTAATAAGGTATAACTCACCTTATCATTTATTTGATGATGACTTGGAGGTACCATATGTGTCACAAAATAGCAGGTAAATTGATCCTTCCAAGTCGGCATCACCTTACACGTGTCATCCCAACTATAGGTTTGAACTTCAAAGTCACAAAGTGACAAGTTGGAGGTACCATATTAGGCCACCAATACTTCAAAGTTGCAAGTCTAAAAATTGATTTAAATTAGTTAGGATAGGTGTGTACACTAAGCAAGAATATACATAGTGATGGCCTATCTAATGAAGCAAAGTGGTGTAGACGTACTCACCTATAGTAGTAGTTGAAGCATTCATTGAAAAAATATTTAGAATATGCCATCACAGCTAAAGCCAATCTCTTCTCAACTCCAGATGAAGCATGTGAATGAATAGCTTGTAGTGGATGCAAGCCTCCTCCCTCTCTTTCACACACACACACACACACACACACAGCACAGTTTGATTACTTTGAAGAAAGGAAAAAATGTCAATCAATGAGTATGTTTTGAAGGCGAGAAGCATTGCAAATGCTTTGATAATGATTAATGTAATGCCGCCTGATGATGATGATTTGGTTTCATCTAGTTGGGGTGGCCTTAATAGTGAGAAGACTTGAAAATTATTTGTCACTTCTTTATACGCACAGAAGCCATTTTTAAATTTTGATGAGTTGGTCTCTCTCATGATCACTGAACACATCAATATGCGTAGTGAATCATTTGAAAGAAGTGGTGAATACGTCCAAGCATTTTACTTGAGTTCAGGAAGGGGACATGGCAGATCCTCTTTGAGAGGCCATAATACATGACAAATTGGCGATAGCTAGCAAAATAGATTAAATTAGCAATTCGATGAAATACAAATTTTAAGAGGTCGAAAAACTTCAGAGACAATGGGAGCTCTAGATAAAGAGGTGGATTGTAGAATAGAGGTTCTAGCAATTTTTACTATTATTTGTCATTATTATTTCTTCTTGTTGTTGTTCTTCCTCTTCTCAAGTCTCTCTTTCTTTCTCCCACCAAGATGAACGTTGTGAAACCTAGTTGGCATTAATGAAATTCTTTCTTTTTTGGGGGGTTGCCCTTAGTGATTTCTTTGGGTGATGATTTTTTCTTTGCACTTAAAATAGGGAAAATAGAGAAAAATATGTGAATCTAAATTTAATAATAATAATCTTAGTATCTCGTTCTTCTAGTAGTCTTATTGCAACCAAATATATACCTCCATTTCATATGTAGACACTAGATTTATTCGACAAAAGGATGAAAATTCCCAAGCTATTCCATTAGCTTTCTACAATCATAGATTCATAAAATGTAGTCATGTAACACCTTAAATGCATGTTCTCAATTCTCCTTGACTTATCAAACTAGGTATTAGATGACCCAAGTTAAGGGATCAATACTCTTGAGGTATAAGATTTTGTCTAGGGTCTTTGAGTGTTTCTATGTAAGAAACATGCAAGGAATATGAATGATTCAAATTTTAAACACTTTCCAGTTCAGCAGTTCTCTATTGCAAGTCAGCATATTGCTGCACTAGTAACTTCAAGGTTTGCTATTCTACCACCAGCCCTTGTGTTTCTTTGTACTAGCATATTGCTATGCTAGAAAAGGGGTCTAGTGAAAGAGATTTGGGGGGGGGGGGGGGGGGGGGGGGGGGCTATGATGTTGGCCCCTTAACACAATAACTTTACTTTTTATAAGATATCTATCTCAAAAAAAGTTAATGGTTTTCTAAGTTTACATGATATGAAAAAGTAAAACTACTTTGCAAATCACACATTACTCTCAGCAGCCCAACACAAATGGCTTGCGATTTGTGGTTCATAGCTTATTTATTTTGACAATTCAGGTTCAAAAAAAATTATTTATAACTAGTTAGGCAAAGTAAGTTGTGTGGCATATGTTCTCCACCCCATGCTTCAATAATAATATGTTATGTTTGTCTTTTAGGCTTTCTTAAGTGAGAGCTTGTGGCATGACTCTAAAATGTTGAAGAGCATTTTTCCATGCAAATAATTGTACATGCTCTAGCAATCTTAGTAATACAATTCTCTACAAGCATGTTTATGAAACATAACTCTACAAGCCCGCAATATAAGCATCACACAAATACCATACAAGGCAATCACATCTTGATTTTCTCATTATTGATGTTTCATAATAGTGATTTGTCAAGATTCTATCGATAATACCTCTAAATTTTATAAAGGAATGCTAGAGATCTCAAAAGAAGTTGATCTCATGAGCCATGAGTTTCACAAGAGTTCTATGAAAGGTGTAAAAAATGATAAGTAGAGGTATATTGTGCAATGCTAGATTTTTTAGGCCAATAAAGCAATTAACAAATTTAGATCTATCCATTGACATCTTCTTCAGCTCTAAGTGTGACGTGTGTTCAAGACTCTTCGTAGAAATATTACGTTGTCAATTTTCTATTAATTTTAAGACTCGGCAATGTAATATACGAAAAATGTTTTATGATCTAGTCTATAGAAGAACATCCACATACATTTGTATATTGCATATCAACAAACACATTTGATAGTATAAAACTATCACAAAGTAACTAAATTAGAAAGTGTATTTGGATTTTATAGCTAGACTACTCAAACTAGGAAGTGTAATCATGCAATGAAGTATTGTCAATATACTAAATAAGATGGATCATAACATACTAACAAAAAATTACTAAAAGACACCCAAAATGATTCTCAACATTATTTGATCTATTGTATATGACAATAGTTCTTACTGATGGGGATATGACACTTAAAGTTACGTGTTTGTTATGGTTACATATACTAAATCTTATATTACACTTAGCACAAGTATGATGGGAGTACGAGAAATCATGTGAAAATTTCATCCATACTATGAGAGATGATTAGACTCTAGAGCACATGTCGTAGATATGAAGAAGATAAATGTAGACTCTAGTCTAGGTTGTTATAAACATACATCCACCAAATAGACTAACCTGCCTAGGATAATCGTATTTCCATGGACTTTGAGAGGAATGATAGAATGAACAAAAGTTCCTTTTGTTGAAGAGCACCCACATTCTTCTGCTTCACAAAAACAACCCAACAATTTCTCCCTTTTGCATTGGGAGAATAGGAAGTTATGGAGCATGTTGTAACTTCTCTCAGTTTGCACAAGAAGAAGAAGAGGTCACGTCTGATTATCTTTGATCATGTACCCTAAAGCACACATGAGCGTCCATCTCTTTGGCCTCCTTGTAGCAGATGCTCTCTAATGAAATATTAATGAACTATCCTCCTCTCAAAACAATAATCTAGGTAGTCCCCCCTTGTCTTTCTAGAAAATCATCTCCTTGAAATCCTTTGTCCTTGCTTATTCTTCACCACCCTCTTTTATTTTTCTCCATGTGACAGCAAATGGTTGCTATGTAAAGATTTTGAGAAAAGGCTTTGGTAAGCCTTGTTCTCATGCATGCATGCATAGTACAAGCATAGCAAGGCACAAAAACAACATACAAGTCATATACATAGAATTGAAAAAAATAAACCTAGGCATATGATATATAAAACACATGCATCTATTGATTTCAAGAAACAAAATGATCACAAAAATATAGAAAACATACACCAATCATATCATCCTAATATTAATATCGAGAAAAGGAGCATCCACATATATAAATTATACACATGATAACCATATAATAGGCCCCTAAACAAAGCCTTCAAATGGAAAGTATACATATAGTTGCATTATCACATAACTCATTTGGGACATATTTAATTAAACATCTCCCCAACACATATAACATTTACTCTTTTCTCATCCTTTCCTCTTCAGATGAAAGTAGAAGCTACACTTAGCCCTTCACCCTTCATGCTCATGACACTCTTTTTTGGAATATGAAACCCTTTTTCCTCGCATTAGTGGCCATTTTACTTGATACCTCATCACCCTTTGTGCTCCTAATCAATAGAATATGCTCTATGCCATTGATGTACATGATAATCAAGCCTATTATGTTTTAAAGAGTATGAAATTTTGAAAGATATGCAATCCTCAACTCTCCCTTACACCTACTCACTATCCCCAAGATTCTTATGGAGTGCAAGGATTCCCAATGTGTGTGCAAAACAATGTGTGCTCAATGTAAGGTGTCCAGTACTCTTCTGCTCGTGCATCTAGTTTTACTAGATATAACTTCAATGGGCATCATGCCATGTAATGCATATCGAAGGTGAATCTTTTTGTGTCTTCCCCCCATGGCATGGTTGTAATTAAAGGAAGGGGTATATGAAGGCCCAATGTAGTGCAAGAACAAGTCTAGTGATGTGCTCAATATAACCTCTCGAATGCATGTGCAAAGAGTTAGAGTTTAGAAAATCAAACCACACTATGGTATCATTGCATTGTCTCTATTCCAATTGATTCTTGCAAGTCCCACAAAACTAGTATAAATACAAGTATTAAATAAAACAACCTCTCCTCACAACCAAAGTGTCCTTATAGGGTTTTTCTTTCTTGTCTTTAGATTTGAATTGTGAGTTCCATCCCTTTCTAATCTTGATTTCTAGCTATGAATGGTCCTAAGCAAAGAATGCCCTCAGTAAAGAAATCTTTGAATGAATATGTTGAAGGCCACATGTTGAAAGAGCACACATCTAATGCATGTTGATGGTAGGAAAATATCTACAACTTCATGTAGATAGCTCCGAGTCATGCAATTAAAGTATTCTAGCAAAGAGAGCACAATAATAGGCATTTCCTCAAAGCATAAAAATAAAAATTTGGATGAGTTATGGTGTTTAGTTCGTTGTAGAAATTTTATACATAAACTAATTTTTTTCATTTCATTCAATTCTCCTCATATAAAAGCCATGGAAAATAATCAAGATAGGATAATGGTTGGCTTGTGGACTCTTCCAAAGACAAACTATACCATTTAATAATATACATTAGCATTGTTCATCTCCTTCAAACTTTCTATTTCTTTCCAATGATAATTTTCAATTCATATATGATAAGATTGTCCTCATCCATTGGAGGTAACTTCTCAATAACCTTCATTTTTGGACCTACATACTTTTTAAGCTCAAATACATGGAAAACATCATGATTAAGGGTAGCTGGAGGCAATTCAAGGTTTTAAGCAAGGTTTCCAACTTACTTAATGATTTGGTAAGGCTCATAAAACTTGTGAGCCAACTTATTACGCCTACCCTTAAGTGAAGCATGTGAGCATTTAAGAGCCTTGAGAAAAACCCAATCTTCCTTTTCAATCTCCAAAGGGCTTTGACTCTCATTAGCATATGCCATCATGACATCTTGTGCCTTATGGATCATCTCTTTACATCGAGTTATCCATGTTTCCATCTTCTCTAACTTGGCCTTGGCTTGTGGATTCACATATTAATTAAAGAGGGCTAAGGGTATTTGTAGCATGTAGCCATAAAGTGCCTTGAATGGGGGCATTCCAATGCTTAGATGGGAAGTATTATTATAGAAAAAATCAACAAGGTGCAACCATTGATCGCATGAAGTTTGAGTATCATAACAAAAATGTCACAAATAGACTCTTAGCCATTGGTTGACAAACTCGGTTTGACCATATGTTTAAGAATGATAAGTTGGTACTTGGAGTCAAAATATTTCCCATGGAAGTAAACAAACTCTACCAAAGACTATCCATAAATTTGATATTTGTATCAAAAAAAATCTTTGATGGTAGACCACAAAGCTTAAAGACACATTTCATGAAGTGTTCTACAACTTGTTTTGCTAAAAATTGGACTTTGGTAGAGATGAAGTGAGTTAATTTAGTCAACCTATCCAATACAATATATATATACTATTCCACTCATGCTTAGTGACTATTGGTAGATTCATTATGAAATCCATAATAATATCTATCCATTTTCATTGAGGGATATGTAGAGGTTGAAGCAAGCCTCCAAGCAAAAGAGTGGAATCTTTGTTTTATTGACAATGCAAACATTGGGAAATATACTCCTTGGCATCCTAAATTTCCTTACAATAGAAACTCCTATGAATGTTATCAAAAGTGTTAATGGTATGTGATGACCTACCAATGATGAAGAACACACTTTTTGTGAGATTCAATGCTTCAAAGTTGTTTGTGGTGCCAAATACAATCTTCTTTTATAAAAGAAGTCCATTATGCCATCGAAAGTTCACATAATCTTCTCATTCGCCTTGCTATAATTTCTACATCATATTTCGAGCTTGATCATCTAAAAATTACTCCTCTTGAATATCATGAATCCAATCGGTATGAATGCTAGAGATCAATTATGCCCACATTTGTGATAATGCATTAGCCACAATATTGGCATTTTGCCTATATATGGTATTTCAAAATAATAACTTTGTAATGTAGCCAACCATCTCCATTGCTTTGGCAATAGATTCAATTGAGAGAGTAAATATTTCAGATATTGATGGTTATTATTTACTTTGAAATGGTTGCTATATATGTAATAATACCACTTCTTAATGTCAGGAAAGATTACAAGCATTTCTTGCTCATACACATGGAGTTGGTGTTCCTTGTCATCAAGGTTTCGACTTTGGTATAATCAATAACTCCATGGTCTTGATACAAAATAGCCCTAATAACATGGCTATTAGCATCCACACAAATGGTGAACACTTTAGACATACCAAGATAGGTGATGAAATAATAAGTTATTCTAGCTCATTGAAGGTTTTGGTGGTAGTTGTATCCCAAAAGAATGTCTCATGCCTCAATTGGTCAATAAGTTAGATAACTACATGAGCATAATTCCTTATAAACCATTGATAGAATGAAGAAAGTCTCAGAAATCCTTGCAAAGAAGTAGTGCTTGTGGTAGTGGGCCAATCTTTGACACATTATACTTTCATGGAATCCACTTTAATGCCACTTTGCCAATGATGTTACCCAAATATTCAACCTTATTTACCATGAAAGTACATTTGCTCTCCTTGAAGAAGAGTTTTTTCTTCTTTTATGTGTCAAATACTTTGCTCACATGTTGGAAATATTACCTCCAACTCTTGCTATATATAAGGATATTGTCAAATAAAACTAATACTATTTTGAACAAGAAGGGTTTTAGCACTTTATTCATTGATTCTTGAAATGTAGTGGGTGCAGTTGAAAGGCCAAATGACATGACTAAGAAGTGTTAGAGGGCCCTTTATATTTGGAAGGATTTTTTGAACTCATCTCCCTCCCCCATGCATATTTGATGATAACCTAATCAAAGATATATCTTTATGAAGACCTTGGCATACTTCAACTCATCTAATAGATCATCGGTTTCGGGAATCAGATATCTATTCATGATGTTACACTTGTTGAGGTCTTGGTAATCAATGCACATTCTAAATGGCCCATCCTTCTTCTTGATGAGCAATATTAGAGAGGAAAATTGTAATTGACTAAGCTGAATCAACCCCATTTACATACACTCTTTAGCTTGCCTTTCCATATATTCACACTCATACTTGGATAGCTAATAGGGTGGTTTATTAACGGGTTTATTATTTGGCACTAAGTCAATTAGATCGTCTACTTCTCTCTTAGGGGGAAAAAGAAGAAGTTGATTGAAAAATGTCCTTGTACTCTTCCAACAATTCGCTCAAACATGGATCCTTCTCTCTTGAAGGAGTTGGTTGACCTTCATCTTCTTTAGAAAGCAAAAAGTAAAAATACAAGATATGTCATTGATTTATCTTTTTAACTTCATGGTAATTAACTCCACTTATGTTTGCTAGTGCCATCAAGTACTACTTGCTATGCATTCCAAGAAAACTCCATTTGCATGTGCTCCAAATCCATAGAAAACTTTCCAAGTGTTTTTAACCGATTGCAATAAGTGACCACATCAATAGGCCCCATCTCCAAAGCTATAAGATAAACTCTAATGGTACAACACTATGATAATTGATTATATACGCTCGGTTTGCAACTTGTACCCTCAAGGGTACATCCATATCTTTTATTAATAACTTCAACCCATACAAAGATTTGGCATAGACAAAGCTATGGGTGTTGCCCATATCAATACGGATATGAGCTACCTTTGCATTAGTATTCCCTTTGATATGAATTGTGTTGTCTCCTCTAGAACCCATCCAAACATCATGAGAAATAGTGCATAAAGTTCCACTTGGGTCAAATTGGCGTCAATTTGCAAGAAAATTCCATCGTCACTGATCTCTTTATTATTTGAATCTTCAATAAGGATAATGCTAACTTTGGTATTTTTAGCTTTGCACGTTTGCTTGTGGTCAGCTGCTTGTGGTCAAGAGTCCATTATTCTCTCATTTATAGCGCAAACCTTTTGCATACATACCATGAAGCATATTGCTTTTTATAAGAGTGTGTTGTTGATACAGTTGGGCTCCCATTTTAGTCCTTTTAAACTATGATTTTACCTCATCGTTAGACATGTAATTATTTCCCTATTTTGAAGTATATGTATATGAAAAAAAAGCACTTTGTTCTAGATATTTGAGCATGTATTTTCTTACCTAATTCCATATGTTAATTGTCTAAAATATTACCCTTCTCTAATGGATTAGTTTGATTGTGAAGCTCCCACAACTTTTGGCTTAAAATTAGACAACAAATCCATCTTATGCTTTTGGCTATATCTTTCAGTAATTTCAATGGCCTCATGGACGGTTTTTGCAAGTTTCATAGATCTAACCTTTGAAGAAAGGGTTGGATCTTGAAAACTGATTTTTGACTCCGAGAAGTGCTTAAAAACAGCCTAAAAGAGACCTCATCGAAGGCGGCAGCTGCAATCCATACGATTTTAAGCGGCAAGCCCTAAAAGTGCTTTAAAGACCCACCGAGCAACGGTTGGGGAATTTTCATAAATTTTTTGACTATCACATGAGACTCTGGGAGATGCCCGGTAGTGGGGGACTTCAAGACAAACACCCAAGAATTTTCAAAAGTCGATTTGGACGTTGGACGCGGGAGGAGTGCTAAAAATTGGCCAACCACTTGAGAATTAGAGGGGTGCGACCCTTGGCCCCCCAAATTCTCATGTGACGAGGGGAGGGGGGCGTATTAGTTTTGGCAAAGGAAAAAGAAAACTCCAAATGGTGGCACGCGACTAATAAAAATGGAGAGGAGGAGGCTTATAAGCATTCTACTACTTCAATGCAACCCCTTGATCTGATTCCACCCATCATTTTCTAAAGGTTTTCACTCTCCATCGCCACCCCTTGTGCAAGAAATGGCTGCCTGGACATGGAGATTAGAATTCAATCTTTCTCTCTCCTCCCTCTCTCTCCCCTTAAGAGGCAGTTCATGCAGAAGAAGAAGAATGAAGACCGCTTGATGAATGCTTGTCCGGCATGAACCGGATTGCTCCAAGATCAAGAGGAGACTGTGGGGAGATGTTGAGCACTAAAGATTTGCTATTGGTTGGTCCATTGGCAACCCAGAAAAATAATTTTAAAAAACCCTGCAACACACAAGTAAGCGGTATGCACCATTTTTTCAAAGGAAATTTGCTTCTTGTTGATGTTTGATGGTTGAAATGGAATTCATAAGAAACAAAAATCTGTTTGGAGCTTGTTTGCATTATGATTGAGGGATGTGCATAAAAGAAATGCAGATCCACAATAATAATTAATAGTCGCAATAATTAAATTATAGCCCGAAAAGTGCATTTTTAGTGTAAAAATGAAGGTTTTATTAGTTTCGGGTGGGGAAAAGAGATGTTCATGGGATAAGATTGTGAGACAAAACATCTTTCATCTATCATAATCAGTCACTAATTATAAATAAGAAAATAATCTATTTTTATGCATAAATAAATAGAGAAAAATAGAAAAATTTTACAATTTTCACATCATAGAAATCTAGAAAAATATGATTTGTGGTTGTGGCTGTATAAGAAAGCTGAGGCATGAAGCTTGTCTTTATTTTGGCTTTTTTTATGCATTATAGTTCATGTTTTTTCAATTTTATGCGAAAAATACATACAAAATAAAACCTTATACCTATGCAATGCACCATAACCTAAATGTTAGAGGGAAAGGGTGAGGTTAAGAGATTAAGGGGGCTGAGAGGTTTTGAATCTTTGAAGTATTTGCTTGTGCATTTCATTTAGAATTGCAATATTCTAGTTTAAGAGGCTAGTAGCACGAGGAATCGGTACTAGTCTCCATACATCGAGGCATACATTTAGTGAAAATCATGAAAGGGTTGTTTTTTCCACGTCACAAAATGCTGATTTGATAAATATTGCTTGTGCACTAGGATCATATGCACTATGCATGACGCATGACATGGTATCAGTCTTGGATTGCATAGCAATTGTCTTCCTAGGACATGACTTATACATTGAGTGGAAAGGAGCCTTTGCTATAGGGTAGTGTTATGCTTTCCTTGGGACTATTTGGTGAGGATCTATATATTCATGTATTGTACAAAACAATAAAAGAGTGGAGTTTATATGTTGGAGCGATGCATCTTGGGGCCAATCCCCGAGGTGTAGGAGAGTGGCAATGGAGCCATGGCAATTATTCCAGGGGAGCTTCCTTATGTTTGTGTTATGAGACACTATGCCTTTATGTTACGGGATCTCCCTCTGAGGAGAAGGGAAGATAAAAGTTGGACTACATATTAGTTACAAATACATAATTAAGTATATCTAGTGTACATCAATGTATTACAGACGCTCCTAGACCGTGAGGCTGTGTGGTGGGGTTGTCTGTTGTGTGCATGAGGTTCGGCTAGTGCCATAATCAGTACTGGCCCATTTTAGGTCCCATTAGTGGTGTGGCTGTGCTGGGAGCCACCAACAAGTGGTCATTCTGAATCTGGGGTTTCTAGGGACCAAATAGTTGGTTTATGTCCTCTGACGACAAGAACCGTCAAGATGAAATACAAAAAGCGGAACGTGTTGAGAGGGCTAGATGGTGATTGGAGATTATAAGGCGTTATTCCCCTCAAAGAAGCAACCCACTATGCATAAGCAGTAGTGGTTCTAGTAACTTAAGTGTCATAAGTAAACCTTTGAGCGCAAGTGAAAGTCTTAGTACTTCCCCACTTCTAGTCAATCAACCCACTTCAAGTGGGGGTGTAGTTTTACCTACACAAACTCCTGTTATCAATCTGGTTGTAGCCATGGCACAACCCATCACAATTTCAGTAGGGACACCAAATTTACCAGCATTAGGAGCACATTTTCCCATTTTCCATGGGTTGGCAGAAGAAGATGGAGAATTCCATATTAAGGAGTTTTAAACGCTCATGTTCAACTATCGAATCCAAGACGAATGACACGTAATGATGTCCTTCAACATGACGTTAAAAGGAAGGGTAGCAGTATGGTATCACGATCTAGAGACCGGAACCATAACTAGTACTGACCAATTGTTCATGGCCTTCCATAGAGAGTTTGCTCCTGAGAGGGGTGGATAGTATTGGTTGCGTGTCTTGAATGTAACACGCCAAGAGCCAAAAGAGAATGTTCAAGCCTATACCAAGAAGCTAAAGCAAGTTCTTCACAAACTTAATACTTATATCCACATTCCACCAGCTGCACAGTTGCAATATTTCCTACATGGATTAGATTTCAATATCCAGGTGTAGCTAAGTAGTGTTGCTTTGTCCGACATTGACACTGCTATTGTCCAAGTAGAAGGAGTAGAGTCATGCTTACAAGCGGCTTATGCAGCAAGGATTAATTGGAATGGTAATAATTTGGCATTGACTAATGGGAGTCAAGGGGAACCCATGTCAAATGTGAATGGCAGTGGGAGTATCATGCTGAATCTATCTATGTTACCAGCTCCTCCTAATAGTATGACTATGCCTATGGCTAGTCATGCAAGCCCACTAAATGGCGGAGTCCAAATAAAGAATCCTTTAAATGTTGTCCCAATAGGTCATTGACCAATTCCTAATCAAGTGGTTAGGCCGATGAGATGACAGACAGATGATTGCGTCTATGAGTTGAGTACCTCTAATGTCCTTAGCAAAGTTAAGGACATGATGAAGCACTACATTGATATGATTTCTGAACAATATAGACAAATAGCTGTGGATGTCAATTTTCTTAAGAAGCATCATAATTTGATAGGGAGCTAACGCCCTAAAGAGGGTGGCCCCTCAATATTCAACTTTAAGTAGTGTGGTGGCCAACATTTCCCTAGGAATTGTCCAAATGTCAAATGCGATATTTGCAAAAAGTATGGTCATTTAGTTGCTACCTGTTGAAGTAAGATCAATTATCTCCAACAAGGGAGTAAATTGCCAAGTCTAGTTAACCATCTCGCACAAGAAAATAATCTCTAGCAAGATGAGGGACCAAGACAAATACTGCAACGAGAAATAGCTATTGTAGAGGCATTGCTTCATGGCAGTGGAGTAGGTCTTGTTGAGGCTATATGTGTCAATGACGCTGAAACTTCTAATCTACGAGCTATAAAAAGAGGTCAAAAGATTAAAAAGGGTGACAATGGAACTGTAAAACCTGTCGAGGGAAACCCTAAGCAAGGTGCTAGGGGAAAGCAAGTTCTGAATCCTAATATGAAAGGTGGACCTCTAAAGCCTGTTGATAGTAAAGTTAATCGTGAGAAGGATAAAGGATTGCCAAGAAAGAAGGAAAAAGTTAAAAAAGAGGCACCAAAGTTGGTTGAAAAACCAAAGGAGAGAATGGTTTGGCGCGAGAAGAGAGATTTGGCTAACTACCATGACTTTGATCTAGCAAGTTCTCTTTGTGAAGTTAAACTAGGCGTGAATCTCTTACAATTGATTAAACTTTCTCTAGGAGTACGTAAGGAATTCAAGAAAATATTGTGTATTGGGTATATTGTAGAACCTTTGGGCATAGCACAAGTGGGAGAAGATTGGTTTGATCATGTTGAAAAGCATTGCCCTAGGGTTCCAACATACCTGGATGGAATATTAGTCGAGTATGCTATCGTGGACACTGGATCCTCTTTCAGTATCATGACTTCACACTTAATGAAGAGGCTAGGTCTTGAAATTCAAAAAGATAGCTCCACACTTCTAAGCATGGCGGATGACAGTCTAAGAAAAATAGAAGGTTGAATCACTAAAGTCCACGTTACAATTGCAAGTGTGGAATGCTATCTGGACTTTAGGGTGATAAGGTTTGCAAGACATCCTAGCTATCAAGTTTTTCTAGGTAGGCCATGGATCTTACAAATAGACTGCCAAGTTGATATACTTGCTGGTCAAGTGATTCTAGGTAGATGTGCCAATCGTGTAATAGTGGATGCTTACCCTGAGTCTCCTCTTAGAGTGAGAGAGCTCCTTTATCCTCTACTGAACTAGAAATAGTAGATGATCCATTTGGTAGTGAGACATCATTGAGTGACGGATCTAAAGAAGAATTCACTACATAGGACATTTATCAAATAACATTGAATGAGCTGATAGAGCCTCAAGATCAACTAAGAGATGCGGATGTTATTGAGTTGGACCTTGGTACACCTAATGATTCACAGCCAATTAAATTAGGTTCCATGCTTAGTTTGAAAGAGAGAGGGGCTTATGTGTCCCTGATTCAGGAGTTTCGCGACATCTTTTCTTGGGGCATTCCCCCCAATTTGATTGTGCATACTATTCCTGTAAAGGAAGGTACCCGCCTTGTACATTAGAAAGTAAGGTGCATGCCTTTTGAATTAAGGGATGGGCTGTTTGAGGAGCTACAAAAGTTGCGGAAAGCGGGTTTGATCTTCCCTATTCAGCATACTGAATGGTGTTCATTACTAGTCGTGATTAGAAAGAAGCAGAACAATCAAATCCAATTTGAATAAGCAGACTGCTAAAGACTACTACCCGTTGCCCTTTATTGACCAAAATTTGGATCAACTAGTAGGTAGGGAAGTATATTTGTTCATGGATTGCTTTGCGGGGTATAACCAAATGGAAATTTTTTAGCAAGACAAGCTTAAAATGACATTTATTACTGTCTTTGGTACCTTTTCGCACCATGTGATGGCATTTGGTTTATGTAATGCACTTGTTTTGTGGCAAAGACCTTTGGTGACATCTCCCTAGAGGAGTTGAAAGTATTCATTAATGACCTGGGGGCAGCCACCACAAGAGAAAGATAGTTGATTATTTTGTGGAAGTGTTTTGAGTGGTGTAGACAATTTTGCATAGCTCTTAACCCACGGAAGTGTGTCTCTGGAGTGCCTTATGGGTTATTGTTAGGCCATGTGGTCAGTTCAGTAGGGATTGCGACTCACCCTGAAAAGATCAAGGTCATAGTCGCCATGAGTCCGCCACGTACTCCAAAGGAGGTGCATAGCTTTTTGTCATCGGTAGGGTATTATCGAAGGTTTATAAATGCACTGGCAAAAAGAACTTTGCCACTGACAAACCTATTGACTTTCAATTCTCAGTTTACATGGAGTGATGCTTGCAAAGTATCTTTTGATGATATGAAGTAGGAGCTTGTCAAAGCACATGTTTTAAAAGCACCTAAAAGGGGTGAAATTCTCTATATATTTTTAGAAGCAGCCACCATATATAGTATCAATTGTCTATTGCTTATCCCAAAATTGGGAGAAAAAGTGGTACCATCCGATAGCCTTTTCTAGTTGGAAGTTGTGCATATCGGAAATCAACTATACCTATATGGAGAAGTTGTGCTTTGCGATGGTATTTGCAACCAAAAAGTTTAGACATTACATTCTTTATGAGAAGGTGGTTTTTTATATGAAGGCAAAAGGGCTTCAATTGTTGCTGAACAAGTTACAGCCGCCTGATTGTTTAGCAAAGTGGTTAATCACTTTGCAAGAGTTTGATTATGAGATTAAGAGCAAGCCACCAAAGCTATTGGACATTGTAGAATATCTTGTGGATTTCAGAGAGCCAAAAATGGTATTGGTTGAAGGAAGTGATATGGAAACATTATTTAAGATTGACACGGTATCTACTCCCTCTTGGTATGCTGCTATAACACACTATTTATCTACTCGAGAGACTAGAGCTATTTTATCCAAATCCAAGAAGAGGAAAATTAAACAGTAAGCATTGAAATTTTCCTTGATCAATTGCAGGAACACTATATCAATAGGGTGTCGATGATATCTATCGCCGATGTGTGATGCCTAATGAGGTTCCATTTATCTTGGAGGAGTGCCATGACTCCTTGTGGAGGGCATTTTGCTGGCCGATTGATGGCACAAAAGGCTTTAAGAGCTGGTTATTGGTGATCCTCTATCTTCCAAGATTCATTTCAGTATGTTAAGAGATGCGATACACGTCAAAGACATGACAATAGAGAGAATAGGAAGCATCCACTTATGCCTATTATGGCTATTCTTCCATTTGAGAAGTGGGGTATCGACTTTGTGGATCCCATCACCCCATCATCTACCACTCAGAAGAGATACATTAGAGTAGCCACTAATTACTTTACAAAGTGGTCAGAAGCATAGGCCACGAGGCAAGACAATGTAAAAGAGACTGCCAGTCTCCTACTTGAGTAGATTGTCTACCGTTTCGGTCCGCTAAAGGAAATAGTATTGGACCGTGGAACCCATTGTTTGAACAAGGTAATTAAAAGTGTGACTGAAGCATGAGAGATCAAGCATAACAAGATGACCCCCTATAATCCACAAGCCAATGGACAAGTTGAAAGTACCAATAAGCAGCTTGTGGATATCCTATCCAAGATAGTCTCCGAAAAGAAACGCGATGAGATACAAAATTATATGTGATGGTTTGGGCGTACAATACAACGTTTAAACGAGCCACTGGCCACACCCCATTCAAATTTGTTTATGGGGAGAAGTGTGTCTTGCCCTTGGAAATTGAGTTGCCGACCATAATATTCGCAATCGATCATTCTTTGGGTGATGAAGATGCCCTATTCGAGTGATTTATGATTGTAGCCCACTTAGATGAGCTCAAATTGCAGAGTTTGTTACACTAGGAAGTGGCTAAGTGTCGAATGAAGCGGTTGCATGATCTAAAAGTGAAGAAATATACCTTTAATAAAGGATACTTAGTTCTATACTATGATGCGCATAGGGAGCTCTTTCCAGGGAAGTTGGGACCTAGATGGGATGGCCCTTACAAGATAGTTAGGATAGGTAAAAATAAGTCCACGGCTTTACTAGCTGATCTACAAGGAGTGGAATTTAAAAATAATGTTAATCTTAATAAGATTAAACCTTATTATTTTTTTGTATGCTAATGCGCTAAATGCATTACAGGTCTATGCTGGGGTTGATCTGAGATCTGCAAAGGAGCTTAAACTAGTGGATGGGGAGGTTAATCCCTTATTTGGAGCACCCATTTCTAGAGCAAAGATATCATCAGGGGAAGCTTATCTAGTGGAGCGAAGGATACAAAGTGATTGAGCAAGAAGACGGTACCTTTGTGTGGGAGATTAAAGTTTTCTACCATCATTGTTTACAAATCTTGACAAGCATCCCTGTTGAGTTTAATGAAGCAGGTGGGATGGAGCCATCACTTCATCCTCTAAATATGTTGAATTTTTACTATCATAATTACGAATAGGGGAGTTTTGGATGGTTGGCTATGTAAACCCATTGTGGACGTACATGTTATACTTTGATGGAGCATCTAGGGCCCCTAATAACAAAGGGAGTGTTTGAGTAGTTTTTCGCGATCCCCGACGTAGAGTTACAATGAAATTAGCTGCTTATCTCAGGGTAGGATTCACTAACAATATGGCAAAGTATAAAGCCTTGATTATGGGACTAAATATTTCTAAGAAAGGTGGTATTCGGCGGTTGTTAGTAAAAGGGGATTCCCAGCTGATTGTAAATCAATTAAATGGGACATATACACTCTGGCAACCCATCCTTCCTATGTATCATTGAACTGCTATAACCCTACTTGATGAATTTGAGAGCGTCTCTCTTCTGCTGACCCCACGTTATTCGAATCGGTTTCGGATTTATTAGACAATTTTGCTTATGAGGAGGACCTCTTCTTCAACCGTGGTCCTAGTTCGGATGTTGTTATTGATAATGAGATAGGACCTGGTCGCTTGTGAGGAGTTTTATCAGGCCACATGTTATATGCTAGGCGATGGTTGATATGGGCAATGCGAAGAGTAGCCAAGACCCATCTACAACTACTATCTTGGACCCATAGGTTGGTCAAACGACATGTTATGCATACGCCTCTTGCTATATATGCAGAAGGGATGGGTCATAACTTGATGCATTTAGTTTAGGGTTGAGAGCCCTATTTTTTCCCTTGGAATAGAGTGTATTTTCGTATAGTTGCCTTCTTCCAAGGAGGGATCTATATGAGCTGGCTTGTTTGCTTTCTTTAGGCAATGAGGGCCAGTTGCTTTAAGGTTTTAATGTCTGATTTCATTAGGCCAAGAGGGCTAGTCAGTTTTGTAGTGTCATGTTTGATTTCATTAGGCCAAGAGGGCCAGTCAGACTTGTAGTGTCATGTTTGATTTCTTTAGGCCAAGAGGGCCCTTTGTCTATTTGGTGCACGTGCGTTTAATGGTTTGTTGTTTTAGTGATTACACCATATAGATTGATGAAGTCATTAGAGGGAGCCTTTGCTGCAGAGGAGCTTCTTGTGGCCATTCCAGGTGGGTTTGTCCCCTTTTCGAGTCTTTTTCTGTTAAGAAATTAATGATACATGTGTATGTAAGGGTGCTTTTTTTTTGTTTGTTTGGGGACCAGCAATCAAGGCATGAAGTCCCAAGTTTAGGTTCTGTATGCCTGGGGGATGTTCAAGTAGTCATTGCCTCATGTACCGGCATTTTCTGTCACTGAAAGACCTATTTTAGACGGGAGTTCTACTGACCCTATGCTGTTGACCTACTAGACGGCCATTTTAGGAGTTTCTGTTAGTTGTGAGGCAGTTAGAAAAGCCTGCTAGGCACAATGATGATGGAAAGAAACAAAACCCTAAATATCTGAAAAAAAATTTGTGAATATACAGAAGTGTGTAAAAAGGGGTTCTAAACCCTATAAAAATAGAGAAGTAAGAAAAATATTTGAGCAGTTGTTTATCACCTTGCGAAGGCATGGTAGGTTACTTGGGATGAGACAAGACCCGGGGCCGATGCCTTGTCTTCCTAGGGGTGGCTCCTAGCTGAAAAGCAAAGAAAATAAAAGAAGGTTGGAGAGAAAATAAAAGTGAGTATTAGAAAAGGATTAAGTGTCACCTTGCGAGGGCTTGGTAGGCTCTTGGGTATCGAGATAGGACCTGAGGCCGATGCCTTGATCACCTTGGGTCACTACGCTCAGCTCCCTTCTTTTTACATGCCCGAATATGGAAAATCTGGGGCTACAAAGAAAATGTGCTAAAAGACACCATTTATTGATCAGGCTATAGGAGTCCTCGCCTAGTAGGAGCTATAATTGAGTTGTCCTTCGTTAGGTAGGTAGTTCAGACCATCGCTTAGGATGACCTTTATGATAGTTCTTTTTAGCTTGGCCATGTTGGAGCAGTTGGTTAGTGACTAGCTTTGGGCTTTCTATCAGATTATGCTAGGCCTACCCCTCATGGATTTCCTGCCTTGGTTTTGTTAGAGGGTAGGGTGAGAGTTGTAATGTGTTTTATTGTGTATCTATTTTGTATCAGCTTGATACTCTTTGTGGTTGTGTTTATGTGTAGATCTAATTGTGGGATTCGACGGGCTGGGTCGCCCTATCTCCTGGTCGCCAATGACAGTTGATTTTTGAATCCAAGAAGTGCTTAAAAATAGTTTAAAAATCTGAATTTCAAGGGAAAAATAGACTTTGTCGAAGGTGGTAGCTGCAATCCGTACGATTTTAAGCGGCAAGCCCCAAAAGTTCTTTAAAGACCCACTGAGTGATGATTGGGGAATTTTCATAATTTCTTCAACTATCATATGAGACTCTCGGAGATGTTTGGCAGTAGGGGACTTTGAGACGGATGCCCATGAATTTTCAGAAGTCGATTTTGATGCGGAACGCGGAAGGAGTGCCAAACATTGTCCAACCACTTGAGAATTAGAGGGGTGTGACCCTTGGTGGGCCCCTTGGGCCCCAAAATTCTCACGTGACCCAGGGGAGGGGGGGCTTTTTTTTTTGGCAAAGGAAAAAAAACCTCCATGGTTGCACGCGATTGATAAAAATGGAGAGGAGGAGGCTTATAAGCATTCTACTACTTCAATGTAACCCCCTGATCTGATTGCACCCATCATTTGCTAAAGGTTTTTGCTCTCGATTGCCGCCTCTCATGCAAGCAATGGTTGCCTAGACATGGAGATTAGAATTCGGTATTTCTCTCTCCTCCCTCTCTCTCCCCTCAAGAGGCAATTCATGCACAAGAAGAAGAATGAAGACCGCTTGATAAATGCTTGTTCGACATGAGCCGGATTGCTCCAAGATCAAGAGAAGACTGAGGGGAGATGTTTAGCATTGAAGATTTGCTGCTAGTTGGTCCATTGGAAACCCGAAAAAATATTTAAAAAAAACCTACAACACGCACATAAGCGGTATGCACCATTTTTTTCAAAGGTTATTTGCTTCTTCTTGATGTTTGATGGTTGAAATGGAATTCATATGGAACAAAAATTTGTTTGGAGCTTGTTTGCATTATGATTGAGGGATGTGCATGAAAGAAATGTAGATCCATAATAATAAATAATTGCAATAATTAAATTATAGCTCGAAAAGTGCCTTTTTAGTGTAAAAATGAAGGTTTTATTGGTTTTGGGTGGGGAAAAGAGATGTGCATGGGATAAAATTCTGAGACAAAACATCTTTTAGCTGTCATAATCAGTCACTAATCATAAATTCGAAAATAGGCTATTTTTATGGACAAATAAATAGAAAAAATAGCTAAAAGTGAAAAAAAGAGGATTTTCGCGTTATATTTTCCTCCATGCATTCTAATTCACATATCAATGCATATACTAGTGCTCTTTCAAAATGACATTAGTTGAAACTTCTTGTTCTTCTTTGTTTTAGTGCCATCATGTAGTAAAGTGTATGTAATTGCAAACCCTATAGTTGTTTCTTTTTAACTTTCATGCTTTTTAAAAAGATGTTTGTACTTTTAGGATAGAATGTCGGTTTGAGTTAGATGAAACATATCTTCTCTCTTTCTATTCTTCCTCCCTCCCTCCACTCTCCCTTCTCTCTTCCCACCCTCTCCCACCCTCCCTTCTCTCTTCCCACCCTCTCTCTCTCCTATTTTCCTACCCTATCTCCCTTCTATCTTTACATTGAGAGAGAGAGAGAGAGAGAGAGAGAGAGAGAGAGAGAGAGAGAGAGAGAGAGAGAGGGATGGGAAGAGAGAAGGGGGAGTGAAGGGAGGGAGGGAGAATAGGAGGAGAGAAGATAAAGAGAGAAGGGAGAGAGGGTGGGAAAATAGGGGAGAGAGAGAGAGAGAGAGAGAGAGAGAAGATGTAAGGGGGGATGAGAGAAGGGTGGAAGAGAGGGAGGGAGGGAAGGACATGAGAAGGAGGGAGGTAATATCTTGTAGTAGTTCAATATGAATTGAATTTGTAGTTATTAAAAATATTAAATACATAATTTCTATTTATTTAATAGAAAAAATAAAGAGGACATACAAGTAAAGAGAGGAGAGAGAATAAATGTACTTAATAAGAGGAAAGAAAAAGATGGGTAAGGGTAGAGAGAGACAAGAGAGATATATGAGAGAGAGAAGAGCGAGGAGAGAAGAGAGAAAATAGGAGAGAGAGGGTATAATAGAGTAGGGCAGAGAAGAGGATAAAAGAGTATATGATAGAGGATATAGAAAAAAGAGAAAAAGGAGAGAGAGAAAAGAGGAAAAACTAGAGAGAGAGGGATATATGTATATCCCTAGAGAAGAGAGAGAAGAGAGGGAACAATGTGGAAAGGGAGATAAGAGAGTAGAGAGGAGGAGAGAAAGAGTGTATGAGAGTAGGAAGAAAGAAGATAGTAGAGTAGAGAAGAGGAGAGAGTAAAAGAATTAGAGAAAGAAGAGAGAGAGAAGAGGAGAGAGAAAAATGAGAGTAAAAGAAGTAGAGAAAGAAGAGAGAGAGAAGCGAGAAAATAAAAGAGGGAGAAAAATAAGAGAGAGAAGAGAGAAAATATAGAAGAGAGGGAGAAAATTAAGAGAGAGAAGAGAGAGGAGAGAGAAGAGATAAATAGAAGTAGAGAGAGGAGAGAGAGAGTAGATAAACAATGAGTTGAATAGAGAGAGAAGAGAGTAGTAGAGAAAGGAGTGACAAGAGAAGATAAAAGATAGAGAGAGAAGAGAGGAGATAGGGGAGAGAGAAAAGGGAAGACAAGGAGACAAATAAGAGAAGAAGAGAGGAGAGAGAAGAGAGAAGAGGGAGAGAGATAAGAGGGAGGAGAGAGGAGAGGAGTAAGAAAAAAGAGAAAAGAGAAGAGAGGGTAGAGGAGATAAAAGAAAAAAAAGAAGAGAAGGAGAGAGAAGAAGAGGGTAGAAGGAGAGATGAGAGAGAAAGAAGAGGATAGAAGTAGAGAGGAGTGATGAAAGAGGAAGTAGAAAGAGGAAGGAGAGTGAAATAGTTGTAATATTTCCGCCTCAAAATATTGAAGACCCGTAATCCACGCAAAAAGAAAATTAACATAATCTCCCGCATCGATAAATGAGGTGGTTAAGTGCTTACCCCGTGCGCGATAATAAACCCCAACCATGTTGTGCAAATAAGGCTGAGGTTAAAACCCGCAAGGCTGCACAAGAACACCCATTACAGGAAAGGAAAAAGGATAACGGTTCAAATTTAGCAAATTTTTTTAAAAACCTCTCCCCCTCAGCCAATGCATGGTAGGGGAGAGGAGTGTGAGAGGGAGTGAGTTAAGTGGGGTTGAGAGGAGTTGGGGAAGGCATCATGCCTCCCTCCACGTATGTGGATCTCCCCCCCCCTTACACACTATAAGACCTCCCCCCTAGAACTTGGGAGGGAGGCACGAGGAGAGAGAAGAGGGCAGTCATGCTGCCCGCCATCTGCCATCGCCGCCGTGAAGTCCGCCTGCTGCTACTGCCTGCTACAACACTGCTGCTGCCTACCCCCATTCCATCGCCATCATCATCACCTTTATAATCATCATCTTCGTCTCATCTTCCTCCCTTTCCAATCATTTCCCCTCCCTCCAGTCATTCTGTTTCACACAGAAGCTTCTTGGAAGCTTCTTTAGAAGCTTCTAAAGACAAAGCTTCCATAAGCCTTGTGCACACGGCTTATCCTCGGGATTCTTAAAACCGCGTCTTGTAAAGGAAATTCCTGTGCGAGAGGGAGTAGGCAGATTTTGAGACTGATTTGCCAAAGGCTGGAGGAAGTTTGTAGATTGCAAAAAGGAAAGGACAAGTTGTGGGGTCAAGAACCTACATCATCGATGGTCCCCAAACAAAAGACACAAGATGCACACGCGGGAGCCTCCAATCCAAGTTTACATGTGGACATCACTACAAGTCCTCATGCCCAGGTTCTTAGAAGTTTAATTGCGCATAAAAGGAATGCATTAGGCACGTTTAAATTTCATGAGGAAGTTATGAATGCAATTATTCAGTCATCTTACAAGTTTTAGTTGCATGTTGCACTTTGCTTGCATTTCCAAAGCTGCAATCCTAAACGCATATTACATAGATTAAAAAGATGAAATTGTTTAAATGCATCCTTGTCTTCCTTGCAAGAAAGAACAAGCACTTAATGCATTTAGGCAATAATTCCCTAGATGTGATTCGTAGGAAATAATCATCGACGTCCATAAAAATGTTGTCCAAGTAATTGCATTACATGGAAGGGATTTATATACCATGCATATTGCATGCGCTGTTAATTGCATTCTAGGTTCGTTAAAGTGTCAAAGGGCAAATTAAAATCATCAATGGTCTCATGATATTCATGAACTTCTTTATCGAAGTTGTTTTAGAAAAAGATGCATTTCATATTAAATCATGAATTCAATGCATCGGACAAAGGGTTTATAGGTATAGTTCTTGATGCAATTCAACATAGGCTTTTATATGAGTTAGCCATGAATTGTCTATCATTATAGATTAGGCATGGAAAATAGATGGTCATTTTACGTTTTATAGTTGCACAGAAGGAAAAAGACAATGAATCGCATATTTGCACGTAATGTGATGTCTTGCAACTATTTACACCTTTTAGGACAAATATTAGCATCTCTAAGAAAAGATCGTTTCTTGTCGTAAGAAAAGTAGACCAATTTAGCTAAATCACTTGTAATGACATAACCCCCATGGGACTCTTAAAAGCATAAACAGTTTTAGTACAACAAATACCTCAAAGTGTTAGCTAGGGTTTAGTCATGTTAAAAATTCTGCCTAGTATCGCACTTGGGATGCCAAGTCAAGACTTTCGATCCCAAAGGTCCTACCTACGTGCACGGAACGTTAGGGTTAGCTTAACGCCCATGCAACAAGGATTTAGGGTTTTACCCTAAGGATCGAATGACCTAATACTAGACTTTCGATTGAGTTTAGAAATCCTAGGGTCAAACATTGTCGGCCTAGTAAGGTTAGGGTTGGGTTGGGTAAAAAGACATCCCAAACCCTACATCTTGACCAAACATATTTCTTAACCAAGGAACGCCATTTGATGGGAGAAATGATCCCCCAAGTTAGGTGCATCACTTATCTCGTATAAGTTGCAATGTCACATGGCTTTGTGTTAAGTCACAAGATAGATTTGCTACTCTTTAGAACAAGGGTTGGTAGGATCTAAGTACAAGTTAATTTGCAAGAGGATGAGTAGTCATCTTGCTACATCACCTTTTGTAAGACTGAGTTGCAAAGTTAGGGTAACTATGAATTGCCTAGGAAGCAATCGACAAATCAAGTTAGAGCGACAAAGTTGCCAGGATCTACTGTCTTAGTTAAAGTACCTAAGGTATTTGCTAATTTGGTTTGACAGGGTATAAACCCTAACCCAAGGATAAAAGGGTAAACAAACAACAAACCATTGGGGATCTTGCCAAGCCACAATCGATCCCGGATCGAATGCTAGATGCATTCGGAGGGAAGGATTCACACCTTAGCAGTTGGCCAAGTAAACGACCATTGGAGTGATTGTGTTTGTATAAGTTAGGAGCAGTATTTGTACTTTCTTTGCTCAAGGAACTAAAGATGAAAAGATAATTAATGCTTCACGTTGAAGGCTTGGAGGGAGAGGCAGCATCAGTTACCCCCGACTGTCTGCTTGACCCTAACCAAGGGGGTTGTTAGCCAGGCCGGGTACATGGACCGAACCCTCGGCAAGAGGTCTCTCCGTGGGTGCTACTTGGAGCAGGAGGATGCTTGGGTGCTAGGGGGGGCTCTGTCCATAAATCCCCTGCATTCGGGTCCTACACAAGAGGCTGACGTAACTTGGGATTGGATCTTGAGGCCCGCATACTAGTCTACGTGTGGAAACTTGGATTAGTAATCCCTGAGGATTATGGATTGCCTTCGGGCGAATTATGGAATAGCCTTCGGGCTGGATTATATGATGTATTTCAAAAACTGATAAATAAGATCAATTGTTGAAAAGAAACTTGTTTGACATTGTTTTCCTATGTCAGTGCTTAAATTACGTGAAGGAATCAGTGTTTAATTGGCTAATTAAGGAAGCTCTTTTTGCTTGCAAAGTAAATGTGATAGGTAATTAGACAACTAAAGCAACCCTGAGGAAAGTGCGGTAGACGTGACCATGGGTCCGTCCTACGGAAGGGTGGTCCTAGTTGGTCGAGAACTTTTCTCAAAGAAGTTGATAGCAAGGTAACGATGACTTAGAATCTAGGAAGCTAGAGTCATGATTTATGATGTTTTAGGGGAACGGAATGGGACTATGCCTTATGGGCAGAAAGGTCGAGCTTTGCATCCCTCTCGTTTTTTATTCTCCTTGAACCAAGTGCAGCATGAATCCGCTTTGGCCCTGACATTTCTGCGTAAAGTAGTTCGCCTAGGGTTGGACGCTAGCTACTGTTCTACGAATTTGACCACTAGGAAAACCCTGATTCAGGTTGGTCCAAAGAGGGAACGGTCAAAATGCTTTCACTTCGTGGCAGACTCGGGAAGACCTAGATCGCAAACCTCGTGACATTCCGTGGGAGTGTCGACCGACGCTTTCTAGACTCTCTTCTCGATGGGTTGCTAAGACGTGTCCTACAAGAGAACGGGTGGACATGTTATAGTTGGTATCAGAGCGAACCAAGGAGGATTTAATATTTTCAAGAAAACTTAATGACGAGAAGTAGAGCAAATGTTGCTGTTAAGAACATTTCCTTACTTATCAATGCTGACTTGCAGAGTCACGAAGCATGGAACAAATACTTGGTATTCCAAGTTATGTTTATGACCGCGATGCGTGCTTTAGATTATCGACGTAGGCTCGATATGATGGATATTCTAGACCGCATCTACAATCCTTCACCCCTTTACGTGGAACGAAGATGGACGGGTGATTCAAGAATTTATTATATAGCTACCCACCGATTTGCGTACCTTCGAACCAACTTAAAGAGAATCAAGTGGTTGGAGGACTTAAAGATCGTGAAGCTGTTCATCTTTGTTGAGGCTCATGCAAACGCAAACCTACATGTCGGTAGTCAAAAGGTCAAGCAGAACACATATGTGTACGAGGAAGTTACCTGAATAATCCCTGCCGACTGGATCAACGTGTTGCGACGTTACAAGAAGAGCGGGTACCAAAGGAAAGGATACCCTAACCTTCCTATGACCTATCAATTCCTGAAAATCCATGACCCCAATCCATACTATTACTCAGTTCCCGTAGCTGAATATAACACAATCTTATTCTCCCCGAATTAATGTATTAGCTTGTTCCATCTTTCCAAAAATAATTTTACTTGAAAGGGCTATGCCCATATGAATGAAATAGACTTTTTATCAATCTGTCTTGGCTATGAGTATTGATAAGGAAGTTATGTGATTAGGTCACTTGGCTAAAAGCTGATCTGGACATGAAATGTAATGAGAGAAATGCTTAGCAAGTTTTTAACGTAAAGAATTTTAATGCCCAGGCACAACCTCAAGCGCATATTCCTAGTCTGACCCCTATGCCAAGTACGACCATGATTCAAGAGAAGAAGTTTCTTCTCAAGCAAATCAAGCCACCAAAATTTGATGGCAAGATAAGGACCGTCCAAACTGATGCCGAGATCTGGATCGAATCCATGGAGGATTATTTCAAAGCAACAGGTACTGCACCCGCCAACCAAGCAATGATTGACAAGCTGAAGCTTACCGACGAAGCAAGACTTTGGTGGAAGCAATGGTGCAGAGACCAAGGGATCTTAGAAGGGTCAGTTACTTGGGAGAAGCTAAAAAGAGCTGTGTGAGGAAGATATTTACCACCTGCCTACTGCACGCAAAAGATGAACGAGTTCTATGAGCTGAATCATCTTGGTCTATCTCTTGATGCTTACTATTCAAAGTTCGTCTCTCTTTTGAAGTATGTGCCACAAATGGATATGACACAATAGGTGTCGAAGTTTTGTGTCAGATTAAACCCACCTATAAACACTTGCCTCGAATCAATGCGCCCAACAGACCTTCAGGATGCGCTCATTCGAGCTGCACCCATAATATAAGAGATGTAGACCAGGCCAAGAAATAACAAGACTTGGTCTTACAAGGATCAAAACAAGGGAGTGTATAGGTCCTAGGCTAAGAGAACACAAGGCCAAAATCAGGGACAAAGGAAGAAAGCTAGGACCAACAATGTCAATAATTTCGTTCCTACCCAAGGTAATGGCCACAATCTACTTCCATTGCAACGAGCCCGGTCATTACAAAAGGCAATGTCCCAAGCTTGGTGGAGGAAAACATCAAGGACCATCCCAAGGAACCATCCATGGCCAAGGAACCGCCAGCTAGGCCAGAGGAAGAACCGCCAATGTTTCTGACAAGGAGTTCAGTGATGAAGAAGACCCCACCATGGAAGTAGACTTTGAGAGGGTAATAATCCATGCCACTCTTCACAAGAAAGGCCCGAATCGCCAATTTTTGGTGATTCAGACTGCATCGGATTATCAAGGTAAAGGCTTCAAAACCTTGATTGATTATGGCAGCACACATTCCTTTATTACCAGTTTGTAGAAAAAGATTAGGAATAGCCACAAAAGATGCACCTACCTTGCTTGTGGAATTAGCAAATGGTCGTGAGATCACTTGTACCAGGTAAACTGCTAAGGTGGAATTCCTTCTGGGAGGAAAGTCGACTTCGATCAGATTCAGGGTTATGAACCTAGGTATCCATGAGTGTTTGCTCGGAATGGATTGGCTTAAACCTAATGATGCCCACATTCACTATGGAAAGGGCCAAGTTTCCTTTTGAAATTCTGAAGGGGAATTGGTCACAACTCAAGGAGAGGTTGGAAAGCCAAAAATTCAATTGGCCAAAGCATCTTGGATAATAAAGGGAGTTAGAAAGGGGCTACCTGTCTATTTGATTAAGCTAAATAAGCTAGATCAGTATCAGGAGTTTAGTGAAGAACCTTCATGGCTAAAGGAGTACACATACATATTTCTTGAAGAGCTGACAGAACTTCCGCCTCAAAGGGAAGTTGATCATGAAATCAACCTAGCGCCAGGAGCTGCGCCAATCGCAAAGAGACAATATAGAATGTCCATCCCGGAAGCGATGGAGTTGAAGGAGCAACTCAAGCTACTGTTAGAACAAGGTTACATCCATCCTAGCAGTTCACCATGGGGAGCTCCAGTGATGTTCCAGAAGAAGAAGGATGGAACGCTTCGGCTATGTATTCATTACAGAGGGTTGAATCAATCAACCATTAAGAACAAATATCCCATACCAAGAGTAGATGAACTTCTTGAGCGTCTTCAAGGTATGAAGATCTTTTCCAAGATCGATCTCAGGTCTGGATATTACTAGATAAGAATCAAGGAAGAAGATATCCCAAAGACCACATTCAGTACAAGATATGGGCACTTTGAGTTCCTAGTCATTTCATTCGGGCTGACAAATGCACCTGCTACCTTCAATAGGCTAATGCAAGATATCTTCAGGCCATATCTTGATGACTTCGTACTCATCTTCTTCGACGATACCTTAGTCTACTCCAAACAAGAAGAAGGTCATGAACCCCAGCTTTGCATCATCCTTGAAACAATGAGGGCGCACAAGCTTTATGCCAAAAAGAAAAAGTCTACATTCTTCAAGCGATAGATTGAATATCTGGGATTCATCGTGTTAGCAGAAGGAATTTCGGTAGATTCGGCGACCAAGGTCAGAGATGTTCTGGAGTGGCCTACACCAACAACTGTCAAAGTAATACGTAGTTTTCTTAGATTGACAGGATGGTACATGATCTTTATCAAAAACTATGCCCTGATTGCAGCGCCTCTGACGGATCTACTGAAGAACAAACATCGATTGTATGGTCAATTGCTGAACAATCTAGCTTTGACAAACTAAAACAAATTTTGATATCAGCACTTATCCTAAAACTTTCGGACCTTGGTAAAGAGTTTGAAGTGATAATTGATGCTAGCACACTTGCCTTAGGATGTGTGCTTATGCAAGAAGGTCATCCTATAGCATACTCTTCGAGGAAATTGAAGAGCCATGAGAGGAATTATGCTACCCACGATCTGGAACTGTTAGCTGTCATCCATGCTCTCAAGCTTTGGAGACACTACTTGCTGGGTAATAAGTTTACCCTAGTGACGTATCATAAAAGTCTCAAATGGATCTTTATCCAAAATGAGCTCAACATGAGGCAGTGTCGATGGATTGAAGTGCTGGAGGAATATGATTTTGAAATCAAATACCAGCCTGAAAAGGAGAATGTAGTTGTAGATGCACTCAGTCGCAAGGAATTTTTGAATTCTCTGATTTTGCAAGATCCATCAACAGCTAGATCTCTAGCCACAAAGGTATCCAAACAACCCAATACTTGAGCTAGCTAGAGAAGAGGCATGCCATGATCCAACCTATCAGAAATTGCTAAGGGAGATCCCTATCAAGGATCAAGACTCGAAGCTACAGGCTAAGTATCTAGAATTCTCTATCAATAATGGACTTGTCTACTATAGAACGAGATTATGTATACCAGCAAGCCAGTCACTCAAGCAGAAAATACTTTGCGAAGCTCATGACTCCCCTTTTTCAAGACATCCTAGCTATGCCAAGACCCTCAATGCAGACAGAAAGATCTATTATTGGGAAAGGCTTAAAGGTGACGTTCTCAAATATGTCACTGAATACTTGTCTTGTTAGCGCATTAAGGCTGAACATGTCAAAATGCCAGGGAAGTTACAACCACTTGACATTGCCCAAATGAAATGGGAATTCATTAGTATGGATTTTGTTGTTGGCCTACCAAGGTTGCGGTTGATATGCTCACCAAGGTTGCACATCTTATTCCTGTTAAGACAAACTATAAAGCCTCAGACATTGCAAGGTTATTTATGAAGGAGATATTCAAACTGCATGGGTTGCCCAAAAGAATCATTAGTGATCGTGACTCTCTCTTCACATCACACTTTTGGAGGGATTTCTTTGAAGCCATTGGGACTCAACTTTGTTTCAGTACAGCTTACCATCCCCAAACCGATGGTCAAACGGAGCAAGTCAACCAAGTTATTGAGGATATGCTAAGGGCACATTGTTGCCGCGAACCGAAAAAGTGGATTCAATATTTGCCACACTGGTTGAGTTTGCCTATAATGCTTCTTACCAACAAAGCATCCAGATGACCCCTTTTCAAGCATTGTATGGGCATGATTGTCGGAGTCCTTTAAACTTCTCAGATCCAACCTTAAGGGTTGAAGCAAATGCTGGAAGATATGGATGACCAAATCAAGTCAATAAGGCAGGACATCCAAGCCACCAAGGACAGACAGAAGGCTTGTCAGAGTCCTTTAAATTTCTCGGATCCAACCTTAAGGGTTGAAGCCTCAAAGAAAATGCTGGAAGATATGGATGACCAAATCAAGTCAATAAGGCAGGACATCCAAGCCACCAAGGATAGACATAAGGCTTATGCAGATCTAAAACATCAAGATAGATCCTTCGCTGAAGGCGACATGGTCTTCATTCGCGTACGCCCAAAGAAGAGTTCCCTATCCTTAGGTGAATGCAAGAAGCTAAGTCCAAGGTATTATGGGCCTTACAAGGTTGTCAAGTGCTTAGGGCCTAATGCTTACAGACTTCAACTCCCCGAGAACCTAAAAGTTCATAATGTATTCCATATCACTCTACTGAAGAAGTATGTGCCTAACCCTAGTCACATGCTTGATGATCAACAAGTTGTAATGCCTAGCCAAGGAGTACTTGAGCTACGGCCTAAGAGGATCTTAGATGTTAGAGAGAGGCATTTGAGATCCAGGACCTTGAGAGAATATCTCATCTAGTGGAAAGATTATCCCAAAGAGGATGCCACTTGGATGGATGAAAGAACTCTCAACCAACAATACCCCCAGTTCTTCTCGAGATAAGGACATCTCAATTTCTCTAAGGGGGAGAGAATGTAATATTTCCGTCTCAAAGTATTGAAGACCCGTAATACATGCAAAAAGCAAACTAACATAATCTATTGGATCGGTACATGAGGTGGTTAAGTGCTTACCCTGTGCGCACGATAATAAACCCCAACCACGTTGTGCAAATAAGGCCAAGGTTAAAACCCGCAAGGCCGCATGAGAACACCCTTTACGGAAAAGGAAAAAGGATAATGGTTCAAATTTTGCAAATTTTTTTAAAAACCTCTCCCCCTCAGCCAATGCATGGCAGGGGAGAGGAGTGTGAGAGGGAGTGAGCTAAGTGGGGTTGAGAGGAGTTGGGGAGGGCATCATGCCTCCCTCCACGTGTGTGGATCTCCCCCCTTACACACTATAAGACCTACCCCCTGGAGCTTGGGAGGGAGGCATGAGGAGAGAGAAGAAGGTAGTCGTGCTGCCCGCCATCCGCCATCGTCGTCATGAAGTCCGCCTGCTGCCACCTGCTGCAGCACTGCTACCGCCTACCCCCATTCATCGCCATCATCATCACCTTCATAATCATCATCTTCGTCTCATCTTCCTCTCTTTCCAATCATTTCCCCTCCCTCCACATCATTTTGTTTCACGCAAAAGCTTCTTGGAAGCTTCTTTAGAAGCTTTTAAAGATAAAGCTTCCATAAGCCTTGTGCACACGGCTTATCCCCAGGATTCTTAAAACCGCATCTTGTAAAGGAAATTCCTGCGTGAGAGGGAGTAGGCAGATTTTGAGACTAATTTTCCAAAGGCTGGAGGAAGTTTGTAGATCGCAAAAAGGCAAGGACAAGTTGCAGGTTCAAGAACCTACATCATCAATGGCCCCCAAACAAAAGACGCAAGGTGCACACACGGGAGCCTCCAACCCAAGTTTACACGTGGACATCACTACGAGTCCTCATGCCCAGGTTCTTAGAAGTTTAATTCTGCATAAAAGGAATTCATTAGGCACATTTAAATTTCATGAGGAAGTTATGAATGCAATTATTCAGTCATCTTACAAGTTTTAGTTGCATGTTGCACTTTGCTTGCATTTCCAAAGCTGCAATCCTAAACGCATATTGCATAGATTAAAAAGATGAAACTGTTTAAATGCATCCTTGTATTCCTCACAAGAAAGAACAAGCACTTAATGCATTTAGGAAATGATTCCCTAGATTTGATTCGTAGGAAATAATCGTCGACGTCCATAAAAATGTTGTCCAAGTAATTGCATTACATGGAAGGGATTTATGTACCATGCATATTGCATGCGATGTTAATTGCATCCTAGGTTCGTTAAGTGTCGAAGGGCAAATTAAAATCATTAATGGTCTCTTGATATTCATGAACTTCTTTATTGAAGTTGTTTTAGAAAAAGATGCATTTCATATTAAATCATGAATTCAATGCATTGGACAAAGGGTTTATAGGTATAGTTCTTGATGCAATTCAACGTAGGCTTTTATATGAGTTAGCCATGAATTGTCTATCATTATAGATTAGGCAAGGAAAATAGATGGTCATTTTATATTTTATAGTTGCATAGAAGGAAAAAGACAATGAATCGCATATTTGCACGTAATGTGATGTCTTGCAACTATTTATATCTTTTAAGACAAATATTATCATCTCTAAGAAAAGACCATTTCTTGTCGCAAGACAAGTAGACCGATTTAGCTAAATCACTTGTAATGACATAACCCACATGGGATTCTTAAAAGCATACATAGTTAGTACAACAAACACCTCAAAATGTTAGCTAGGGTTTAAACACGTTAAAAATTCTGCCTAGTATCGCACTTGGGATGCCAAGTCAAGACTTTTGATCCCAAAGGTCCTACTTACGTTCATGGAATGCTAGGGTTAGCTAAACGCCCATGCAAAAATGATCTAAGGTTTTACCCTAAGGATCGAATGACCTAATACTAGACTTTCGATTGAGTTTAGAAACCCTAGGGTAAAACGTTGTCGGCCTAGTAAGGTTAGGGTTGGGTTGGGTCAAAAGGCATCCCAAACCCTACATCTTGACCAAACATATTTCTTGACCAAGGAATGCCGTCTGATGGGAGAAATGATCCCCCAAGTTAGGTGTGACACTTGTCTCGTACAACACGTTGCAACGTCGCATGGCTTTGTGTTTAAGTCACAAGACAGATTTGCCACTCTTTAGAACAAGGATTCGTAGGATCTAAGTACAAGTTAATTTGAAAGAGGATAAGTAGTCATCCTGCTACATCACCTTCTGTAAGGCTAAGTTGCCAAGTAAGGGTAACTATGAATTGCCTAGCAAGCAATTGACAAATCAAGTTAGAGCGACAAAGTCGCCAGGATCTATTGTCTTAGTTAAAGTACCTAAGGTGTTTGCTAATTTGGGTTGACAGGGTATAAACCCTAACCCAAGGATAAAAGGGTAAACAAACAACAAACCCTTGGGGATCTTTCCAAGTTGCAATCGATCTCAGATCGAATGCTAGATGCATTCGGAGAGAAGGATTCACACCTTAGCAGTTGGCCAAGTAAACGACTGGAAGAGAAGATAGAGAATACCCAAGTGGTAAACACGACAAAAACAAATCACAATGAATTGAAACAATATGTATTGAAAGAACCTGGAATCTTTGCTCTACTCAAAAGCAATCTCTAGGCATTAGTTCTCTTGGAGCTCCTTCGTAGACCAAAAACGTGGATCAGAAAAATCAGCTCTTTCTCTGCTGTCCGGAACCCAAATCTGATGGCTTTGTTGGCTTTGAAAGGGGGGTAAAATCCAAGGATACCTGGCCACGGATCTCCCAGATCACTCCTTCTTTCAGTTAAATCTGTAGTTTTCAGCCTATTTACAGCGATCACGACGCGCGCGATTTCGTCAATCTGTCCTTCTTGTGAAAATCCCCTAACTAGCTGAAAAATCAACTAGCTTTTTGCATGCCATCCTAATTTAGAATCTTTTTCTAACTTTTTTGGATTTTTACAATAAATAGTATAAAAAATAGACTAAATTTATCCAAAAATCTAGTATTTTTGGATAATTCATGCAACTCGCACTAGTACTAATGGCTCAGATCACATTGACTCTCTAGATCAATAGAGAAGTCGGATGATGATGCATTCCATACATTTTCACACTATGTCCTCATAACATCACGACATCCACCCCCTCTAAACCTGCACATCCTCGTATGTGCCAAAATCCTAGTTGTCACCGGATTTTGAGTCCTCCTCATCCTCTGCAACCATATCCTTTACTTCTTCATCTTCCATATCTTCCTGGCTAGCCCCTGTATCATGGCCACTATTGTCTTCCAATTCTGGCAACTCATAAGCAATAGATTCCCACCTTTGGAATAATTTGATTCTTTTCCTTGCTACCAAAAGTTTTATGGCTGTCCCATCCAGTTCATCTAATTCATAAGTAGCATTATCAAACACCTGCCTTACCACATAGGGTCCAAACCATCTCTTGGAAACTTTACGCATGGCACTATGCTAGTTATCTAAACTGCTATCATAAACCAATACCCAATTCTCATCTTGTATGGTTCTTGGTCTCAGTCTATGTCTTTTGTCAAACCGTTTCTTGTTCTGTATCCTTGCTGCCCTTAACTTTGTAGTTGCTGCCTCTATGTCTTCTGACTTTCTTTTCCAACTGTCTAATGCGTAAGGCCAACAACTCCTCTCGATTGAACTCCTCCTCCCAAGGTAACACACTCCATGTGACAGTCATCTCTTCTATCAGCATGATAGGTTTTTGACCATACATCAATTCTGCAGGCATATATCGTGTAACAGCACTACAAGTTGTTCTATTAGCCCACAAAGCATAAGGGAGCAATTGTGGCCACTCTTTTATCTTCTCTCCATATGCTTTTGCCAATGCCTTCACAATAGGTGGATGACCTCTTTCACTTTTGCCATTTCCTTCATGGTTATAGGCTAAAGTTAAAGCAAGCTTTATCCCCAACCGTGCAAAGAAATCATGAGCCTCATCTGCATCCAACTCACCCCTATTTGCTGTAATTTTTCCCACATAGCCATATCGACAAAAGATCTCTTCTAAGAGAAAAGTACATACATCATTTGTCGTCTTAGTATGTAGAGCTCTGCCTTCCACTTGATTAGTCAAGTCTTCACGAGCAAGCACAAGATACCTCATTTGCCAAAGACCTGTAGGCATTGTGACCAAATCTACCACCCACTTAAAATGAAGAGACAATGGATATGTGGGTTGCAATCCATCTCGATGTCTCATAGTTGAATACATTTGACATGTCGTACATGTTTTCACAAAGTGAGCAACATCCTTATACATACCCTGCCACCAATATCTTTCTTTGATCTTTGTATAAGTACCCCAAACACCTCTATGACCAGCCCACAAACTTTCATGAAATTCTTGCATTATTTTTACTTGTGAATCTGACACCCAAAACTCGCAATGGATAACTTGTTTCTTTTTAGCATGTTTCCATAAGTATCCATCTTTTAAGAAAAATCCATAGGCTTTCCTCTTTATCTTCTTAAACTCCTCATCTGACCATTCATCTCTCTTTGTTAATGTACTAAGATATTGACCAATTCTCAGCCATTCTCCTGCATATTTGTCTTCCAGAAACACTTCTGCACAAGATGCAAAACATCTAAAGTGTCTTCTCTTTGTTGCCCAAGCTTCTGTTAATGCTATAGCAATACTTTGCATTACTAAATTCACTCTTGCAACATCATTTTCAGCCATAAGAAAGCCATCTTCTTCCTCCTCATCCATCTTCCCATCTTCATTCTCATAGCATGCTCGAGATAACATGTCTGCCACTGGGTTATCTCTTCCTACAATATGTTGAAATTTTAGGGTTCAAATATTTGATGTATTCAATCCACCAGAGCATAGCAATATCTGGGGTAGCACAACTAGTATTCATACCCAATACTGGCAAACAATCAGTCTCAATGACTACATGAGTACCCATAAAATACTCCTTATCACATTTAAGGGCTGTCACAATTCCCCATAATTCTCTTTTTACTTGTGGATATCTTCTCTGTCGTTCAGTCAATACTTTTGCACCAAAGCGTATTGCATACCTTTCCCCTTCCTCATCATCTTGCCTAATTGCCCATCCAATCCCGATTGGGCTTGTATCAACACTAATAATGATAGGCTTTCCATGTGAATAGTCAGCCTTTCTCAATGTAGGAGTAAATTTTAAGAGTTGCTTCAATTTCTTCATTGCTTTCTGATGCTTCCTTTCCTAATGAAATTTTTGACCTTTCTGTAGAAGCTGATAAAGAACATCGGCTACATGTGCAAAGTGAGGATCCATATCAAATAGAACACACATGCACCCAAGAATCTACGCACCTCTAATATATTTGTGCATACATCTCGTATTCTATCAATCCCATCTATTTTTACTGGTGATGGCCTTTGCCCATAAGGCCCACACATATTCCCAACAATCAAAACCTCCTCAACTCCAAAGATAGACTTTTGTCCAGAAAGAGTTAAATTCACCTCTTCTAGACGTGTTAAAATCCTCTCACAATCCACAATATGATATGCAACAAACTGTCTTCATCCATGAGCATCCATCTCTTCATTCTTTTCATCCACTGCACACCCTTTGATTGGAACATCATCCAAGAAGGGCATAGTCAATTGTGGTATAAAATCCCTGAGTACCGTATTCATAGCATTTGTCATGTGTGCCACTGACTTTGTTGCACCCTGTGGGAGAGTACACATATGTACTAACCCCAAAGGAGTCTTAATGGTTGTGATATCCCTACTTTCAATTGCAAGCTTAATTGATCATACCCCGAATAAAGATCATCCAAAGAATAGATCGCTCTGCCTGCAAAAGCCTCTGCAAATTCATCAACCACAGGACCTGCACCCACATTTCTTATGGTCACTTTATTGACCCGTTGCATGTCTTGAATAAATCTCAAAGCCCCATTCTTTTTTAGCACAATAAACCAACAATTTGAGTACGGAGCTGAAGAAGGCTCCAAGATCTTCATGTAAATCTTTTCATTTAGTAAATCCATTAGGTTTGGCAAGTAAGCTTTAGGCACTGGAATAGGCCTCAAGGTCCATGGTACATGTGGCACAGTAAATATGACCATAGGAGAGACAACATTTGGATCCACACAACCTATTTCACTTGGTTGAAATGCAAATGCCTTCCCATGTCTAGCCAACATCTGCATAAAAGAGTTTCTCTCAGCAGGCAAAAGAAACCCTTATGCACCAACTTTCAATTCTTGTAATGTTTCAGATGTAAATTGATGGCCTATATCTTTAGGATCCCGTAAGCTTGGCTGCCTTGACAATTTTTCGTACATACCCTCACTCTCTAGTGGAAGTGGCAAAGCAATTGGTTTCACCTTTTTGTCAATTGTTTTATACTTTGTCTCCACAAGTGCTTCAGCCCATTGTAATCCTTCCTACTGAGCAAACAATGCTATAACATCATACATATCCAAAGAACATACTGACAACACTTTGTTTTTAGCCTCATTTTCTGCATGTATAGTTGCTGAAATTTCAGCCATAGTGTCAATAGTATTCATCCCATAAAAGATGCCTGAAATGCCATCATTTTCAGCTAATATCCCCAATTATCTCAGTTTCTTAATAGCTTGTTTCATAGATATGCATTCAATCCTACACATAGCTTCCATAGGCTTAAACCAACATGAACTAATTGCTATAAACTGAGAATTACCAATAGTAAATACATGCTTCATTTCATCAAGAGGCGAGTACACCCTCTGATCAGCACTATTGTAGCCCCGCATTACAGTAATGCTTAATGAAAATCCAGGTCTTTGAATTCCCTTGCATTTGAAACCAAAGGAGACTCTCAAAGCGTATCACGATTTCTAGGATGATTAACACAAACAGTAAGAAATTGGATTGCTTTCCTCCCATCTTTGCTTCTGACTCTTGCATAAGCAGAACCATCATCAAGCACCTTTGTTTCCATACACACACCTGTAATATAGGGCTGTTTCAAAATCACTACATATGAGGAATTATCTTGCACAAAGAAGTGTTGCTCTTCCTGTACATCACCAATTGTCACTTTTACATTAGGACACGCAGCATAGAGCTCCCCTGAAGAATTATTTGCAGCCCTCATACGCCAACCATGATCAGTGTCCACAGGCTATGCACCATTTTCATACAATCCCCGCTCAATGACATTTATCTCAAACCCATGGTCAAGTAAACCAACACAAGGAGTTTCACGCTCCCCTATTTTCACTACCATTTTAGTGGTAGCTCTAGCCCAATGATTTCTTGTGTAGTGACTTCGAGGAATAAATCCTAGAGTCTCTTCTCCATATTGTTGCATTTTCCTTACTCCACCATGCATATTGCTACAAGACAATGCATTCTCAGCCACTTTCTTCTCTTTTCCACTTGCTGTCCATTGATTAGTAGCATCCTGCATAGACAATCCTATACTTACTTCATGCTCATATTCAGCCCGAAAACCCAACAAACCAGCTTCCTCTTCAAATTGCAGCAATGCACTAGTGGTATCACCAAGAAACTGATGCTTCCTTTTAATTATGTCAATGATCTCATCATGAAATTCTCGCTTGGCAATGCCAAGCACCTCTCCCAAGGTAAATTCCACCCGACTGTTTAAGATCCGTTCTTCAAGAACCTTCTTAAGATCTGTGGCTGTCTCAATGTCAGATTGCAACCTATATCTTGGCTGCTTGCCCTTCTTTTTGCCCTCTTGTTTGTTATCTTGTTTTTGCTTCTGACTGACCTCTTCCATAACATGCTCGGGAGGTGGCTAATTTGCAGCTTTAGGCTGATCCATACTTCTTTTTGTCATTCTTTTAGATGTCCTTGCAATATCTTAATCTCTTTTTCGTTTTTCTTCCACAAGTACATCCGTTTTTTGTACCTTTGCTAAATATGCATACACTGAATATGCATCTACCGGTGATTCCCAACCAGTTATGCCAGGAATGTCTTGCCCTACATGAGACATTTCACTATCAGTGATCTTTCTCTTTTCAGCTGCATGTAAAGCATGTGTCCATATTTTAGCCTTTGGACCAACCATCACTTGGCCATGCATTCTATCCAACTATAGACCAAAAGTAGAAGCATGTACCGCCGCATAAGCATTTCGGACAGCCAAGTCTTCCAACAATTTCTCCATACCTCCCTTTCCAAAATTCAAAGCAAGAGGCAATCCCGTTTCTTGTGCATGGATCTTGCCATCTTTCCAAAAGATAAGCTATCATGCCAAGGCCTCTTGATAGGCAGCACAATCCTTTCTCTCGTGCTGCAAACTGTCACACCACATACATCTTTTTCCAAGCTTAGGGGACGGGCTACTGCCCCGTCCCCCTTTCTCTTGTCCTTTTTCATCCAATTTTGCAACCTTCAATTGAAGATCCCACATCCCTTTGACCAATTCATCTAAGATATCTTCCCTAACAGAGGGAACAATAGCAGGTATAGCCATAGGGTTAGCCATAGAAGCGGGTGGCTTACTGGATACTTCAACTGTCTTACCCGTAACAGTGGGCAAGCTAGAGACATGCAATCTTTTTCTTCTATTTTTCTTCACAAGCGCAGTAACAAGTTCCTTGACATGTCACCACTCTATTTTCAAACGTGTCTCTGTAGTTTGATCCTCCAGCAAATCATTAAGCTTCTCTTGAAGATTAGGATCAGCTGCCTGTAGAAACAATTCAATTTTCTGACTTGCAAGAGCTTGCTGTTCTGCAAGATCCAACTGCTCAAATCTACTTTCAAATTCTCTTAAAATTTCTATAGCCACAAGACCCTTATTAGGTTGTATAACTCACTGCCGAGAAGTCTTGCGCGTAATCAAACTGGTATCCTCAATGTAAAATTCTTCCTTGAGTGTCTTCTTGAAGGCTACCGAGTCAGCATCCTGCAAGTATAATTTAGTAATCAATGCTTTCAGTTCAAGAACAGTAACATGTACAAAATACCAGCTCCATGCAGATTGAGCCACTCCAAAGAATTCCATCTTCTGAACATAGGTATATACATATGTAGATACATTCCTGCCATTGAATAACTTCACCTCACACTCAACTGCTTGCAAAGCATTCATCACAACACTTTCTGTTTGAGCTGAAGCTTGCATCACCTGTTGTTGTTGTTGTACCTACATAAGCATATTCATATTTTGCACCAATTGTTGCAAAACATCACTGGAGATTGTATTTGAAGGTTCTTCCATCTTATCTTTCCTTCTTCTATGACGACCTTTCACGTTGGATTCACCAATGTCGGAGGGGTTTTTGTCGAAAGGTCAGATCCACTGGGGATCAGAAGTAGAAGGAAGTAGAGATAGGAGATGGAAGAGAAGATAGAGAATACCCAAGTGGTAAACATGACAAAAACAAATCACAATGAATTGAAACAATATGTATTGAAAGAACCTGGAATCTTTGCTCTACTCAGAAGCAATCTCTAGGCATTAGTTCTCCTGGAGCTCCTTCGTAGACCAAAAACGTGGATCAGAAAAATCAGCTCTTTCTCTGCTGCCCGAAACCCAAATTTGATGGCTTCGTTGGCTCCGAAAGGGGGGTAAAACTCCAAGACACTTGCTTCACAGATCTTCTAGATCACTCCTTCTTCTTCTTTCAGTTCAATCTGCAGTTTTTAGCCTGTTTACAGTGATTGCGATGCGCGTGATTTTGTCAATCTGTCCTTCTTGTGAAAATCCCCTAACTGGCTGAAAAAGCAACTAGCTTTTTGCATGCCATTCTAATCTAGAAGCTTTTTCTAAAATTTTTGGATTTTTACAATAAATAATATAAAAATAGACTAAAATTATCCAAAAATATAGTATTTTTGGATAATTCATGCAACTCGCACTAGTACTAATGTTGGAGGGGTTTTTGTCAAAAGGTTGAATCCATCGAGGATCAGAAGTAGAAGGAAGTAGAGATAGGAGATGGAAGAGAAGATAGAGAATACCCAAGTGGTAAACACGACAAAAACAAATCACAATGAATTGAAACAATATGTATTGAAAGAAGCTGGAATCTTTGCTCTACTCAGAAGCAATCTCTAGGCATTAGTTCTCTTGGAGCTCCTTCGTAGACCAAAAACGTGGATAAAAAAAATCAACTCTTTCTCTACTGCCCAGAACCCAAATCTGATGGCTTCGTTGGCTTTGAAAGGGGGGTAAAATCGTAGGACACCTGATCATGAATCTCCCTGATCACTCCTCTTCTTTTAGTTCAATTTGTAGTTTTCAACATGTTTACAGTGATCGCGACGCGCGTCTAGTATTTTCAGATAATTCATACAACTCGCACTAGTACTAATGGCTCAAATCACATTGACTCTCTAGATCAATAAAGAAGTCGGATGATGATGCATTCCACACATTTTCACACTATGTCCTCATAACATCACGACATCGTTCTAGGAATTTGACCACTAGGAAAACCCTGATTTAGGTCGGTCCTAAGTGGGAATGGTCGGAATGCTTCCGCTTCGTGGCAGACTCGGAAAGACCTAGATCGCAAACCCCATAACAATCCATGGGAGTGCCGGGCGATGCTTTCTGGACTCTCTTCCCGATGGGCTGCTAAGATGTGTCCTACGAGAGAACAGGTGGACACGTTACAGTGGTTCATTTTCTAATACACTAGCATATTTATGTCAGACATATGATATGTGTCTACCTAAGGTAGTACAAGATGAAAAGTGCTCAATACCTTAGGTACCTTAGGTATGTGAAGCGACTAAGTATCACATAGATTTGCATAAATACAAAAGGGAAGGATTGTTTGATGCAAATACATGTTGATTTTTCATAAATCCTATTTGTGCACATGCTATACACTTTATGCATTTAAAATATTTTTTTACATATACTATTACATTGGAATTAATTTCATTATGGTTGAGCATATGAAAAAATGCCAAGTTGTGATAGGTTTGAGAGTTTAATTGGGTCAAAGTGAGCTTGAGAGGATAGAAAGTGCTATGAGTTATGAAAAAAAGATGAGGACGAGTGGGTCAAATCTCTAATTGGTTTAGCTCACTCATTTGAAGAGCCCACAACACTAAATAACAAGAAGAAGGAGCCTAAGTGTACATCCATATGGTGTATAGATGACACTGTATGGGAAAGCTTTTACTTGGAAATTAAGACTATGCCTTTATTAGGGATTGGAGTAGTGTGTGAGGTCCAATAGTGTGTTGAGGGGCCTATTCTAGGTCCTCACAAGTCATACATTTATTGGGAATTGCCATCAGTGTGGTGATGAGACTAAAATTGCCAAGGTGACCTCTTATATGCATGATATCATGATTTCTAACTTGATCCCACATCAAGACACTATTTTAAGGATATGTCGAGTCTTTGATGATTAGTAGGTACACACCTCCTAAGAAAGAAGTGATCTCTTGTTTTTTTAAGTTTCCTCTATATGGAACGTGTCTCCATATTTATCATTATTCACCTAGTTACTATACTTAGTTTTGTATCATTCGTCATCGTATTGAAAGAATCAATTTTAAATTTTCTATATGGTGTATTAATCTGAAATCATCATAGGGATAACTTTTCAATTCTATTTGAACTAGCATGGCCCAAGGATGCACCTATAAATAATTATCTATATAACATGTGTTTGAAGGGTATTAAGAAATATCCTTTCTTTACATGCTATACGGTCATAAAATGACCTCTTTTACTTTACTAAACTTACAAAAAAAATTCAAATTATAATTAAAAACCCATTTTGTAAACATAATCATGTAAGTTTTAGTAAATAAAATACCATTTTCTTTAAACTCACGTGGTATCTTACATGTTCTATAAGGTGGACTCCTTGGGGATAAGAGTGCCCTTAGACCTTTTATACATGCTTAGCACCATATGAGCTAGTCACCCTTCCCAATATATGACTTAAGATAGGATAGAGGATAGAGGATAGAGGATAGAGGATAGAGGATAGAGGATAGAAAGATAGAGAGATAGAGACAGAGTTAACTAAACATACCCATGACTTTATGGTTGCAGGTTAAGAAGAGAGAGAACACTATGAATTAGGTTGTAGATAACCAAATATCAGACAACTAGATATTATCGTTCCTCCAAAGATTATATATGGATAGTAGAGAGCGATCCATCTAGACTGCATAGTCGTTATTATGGTCGACATGGTGAGGTGTCAAAGTACTCTATTCATATCAAGAAAATTCATTGCTCCAATAATCATTCCTTCAATTTTAGCTATAGTCATGGTGGCTAGAACCCTTATTGTGGTAGTAACGCTTAGTCACCACCACAGAGATAGAGACCTACTATTCAATTGAGTTATCTTCCCTATTCCATCCCTTCGTCTGTCCCACAATCCACTCTACAATCCATTCCTTACTTTGTTGTTGGGCCATTTATCAAGCCCTTCACTATAGCAAGTTAATGAACACCCAACACATTTGACCATGGCTTCCTAGGCATTAATAGTTGCACCAAAGAGTCTCCAAGGTTTGGATCTTGTTATGTTGGATCTAGCTCCTACTCCCTTTTTCTTGACTATATTATGGCATCAATACAATCCTTTATGAGCCAAATACACACACTAAAGAGGAGAGACCACCCCAAAGTGATCACCCATCCCATAGGGACTACCATCCATGTCTAAGGCATCTACACCACATAGAGCTAGATGCTAATGAATCCTCTCATCTTCTTGTACATGATCAAAAGTTAGACATGGCATTAGGAGAAATATGGACTCTCTTTTTTTCCCCTTAACGGGTTTCTCTCATCTCTCTCTCTCTAAAAAGAGATTCCAAAACAATATTATAAGAAGAGATCTTCTACAATCAAGCAAATCTTGTATTTATATTTTCAATAAATTTCATCTATTATTTTATTTCCAAATTATAGGATAATATTACTTTTTCTCAAAATCCTCATAACTAAAAAAATACAATTCTATTTTCTTTAAAAACAGATCCAATCATTAATATACGACTCTTTAATACTCTCATGACTTTTCAACATGAAAATATATTAGAATCCTTCTCATTCTTGCTTCTTAAAATGGTAAAAGTTAAAAAATGATATAAAATGACGTACACATCATATTTTAAGATTATTTTTTAACCAGAGACACCTTTTTGACTCAAGAAATTCCTTGTAAATTTTAATCTTTTTTGGACAAGTATATACCTATTTTTGGGTATTTTTTCATTTCATCTCAAAGCTCTAGTTTTGTCTGAAATTTTGTGTACTACAAGCAATCTCCCTCTTTAGTACTATGCTATCAGATATCTTCCTCTTCAACACTCTATACTACAAGAAATCATAATGGAGGTATCTTTATTTTTTTAATCCCTGTGATGTTATTATTCTTCATAGTTATTGTTTAATCCTGTAGTGTCAATTCATATATATATATATATATATATATATATATAGAGAGAGAGAGAGAGAGAGAGAGAGAGGGAAAAGAGAGAGGACTGTGTGAGATGAACTAAGAAAATAAGTGATAGAGTGACAGAGAGTAAATTAGGGTCAAAGGTAAGATGATGTTATTGTTCTCCACTAGCCAAGCTTCTGTATAAATATGTTTAAATATCTTTGATCAATTCTTCTTGAGAGAGAGAGAGAGAGAGAGAACATTTTGGATAGAACATAAGATAAGATTGGATGCTAATTAGAAGTAGATTAAAAGCTAATATTATAGGTAGATTAGGGGGTTGATTAGGGTCTATCATGACTAAAATCAAAAGAAAGAGACGAGATTCAACTAGGTAAAAAAGAACACAGCTATAGTGAATCAAAGGGGTGTGATTGTGTGACTTGAATGTTAATCCAAGTCAAAATTGGCATATATTTTTCTTTATAGGATGCAGGTGCAAGACATACCAAGAGAAAGAGAGATATTCACTTTCAATTGGAGGATAAGTATGCATCAATGTTCAAAAGAACTATGGAAAGGGATGATGAAATAAGATACATGATGCAACAAGATACATGATGCAATAAGAAAGAAATGCAAGGGAAAAAAATGTAGAACTTTGGGTTGATGGGTGCATTTATGCACCCATCGATCCAATCACTCAAAGGCCACCACAATTTAAAGGGCTTACATCATTTGTAAAGTTTGTTTGTGAAGGCAATGAAAGATTGTATGGATACACATGCAGACTTGTTACACAAGGATTAGCAGGGGTTTATCAAGCCCTGAAAAATATGTAGACAAGACTAAAAGGGAATATGCAATCTTTGATGGAAAAGGATAGAGTATTGGTTGAGAAGGATAGGGAGAACCAGAGCCTACAACAAGAAATATTTGCCATTAAAGATGCTATGCATGCTACACGCGTGCATAATATGGAGTTACAGTCTAAAGTTATGGACTTGGAGAAGGAGAATCGAAACATAAAGAGGAAGCTCACAAAAACTTTGGAGATTAGGCCCACTTTAAAAACTAAACAAGTACATTGGTGCATCTGATTAGTTAAACCAATTCACCAATTAACCAAAGGAAGTGGACAATATCATAGAATTTGCTATAATGAGAAATATGTTCCCTCATGTAGAGAATGATACTATTGCCAAGTCTTAAGCAAGGATATGGTCAAAAATGCATTGGAAAATCGTAAATTCAGGGACATTGTAGATGGTGTCGCAAGTGAACATCTTAGGTATGTGAACAACTTGTTTACTACTAATAGATGCTTATGAATTATGTGACAAGGTGGGAATGAATTCTGAGTCATATAGTATGCTCTATTAACAATTGGATACAGATTTTAAGCAAGTCTTCAAAACTAAGCGAGTAATGCCTCTTCCAAAACCATTTCATGTGAAGAAGGCTCGAAAACAACTAAATGAGAAAGTTTTAGAACTAATTGGTGAGCCAATGCATCTGGAAAATACACACATATTGAAGTATGGTTCCAAAGAAGTGCATTTGTATTGAATGCATCCAATAGCTTTGTATTGGATATATGTAGGATTCAGATTGCTATGGTCAAGTTCTACAATATGTCTATGGAAGAATGTAGAGGCAATTATCCTCAAACTTGATGAGAGTGAGATTATTAAGGGGCAAAAACTTAAACGTGTGAGTATAACACTTATGAATTGAGCATTAGATCCCGACATCGATGAAAACCATCCTTTATACTTCAATGTATAATTAGATAATGAAATATGGTGGCTTGTAGCATTTGAAGTGCCAAAGGAGGGCCATGAAGTACTTAAAGTTTTTTTAAACCTCACTAATATACCCAGTATTATTCAACAGCAAATAATGGATCAATTTTACACATCCATGGATTTGGGGAATATCAAGTTGAATGGCATCTTGTAGGTGATTTAAAGACATTGAAGTGTATGTTTGGTTTATCAAATGCAGCGAATGCAAAATTTCTGTGCATATGTTGCATGCAAACCAAAAAGAAAGGGAAAGATGGAAAGAAAGAATGGCTTGCCAAGGCAGGACAACAAGGTGCTCCAATACGTGATCAAAAAGTCATGAGAAATGGAATGCTAGTTCCGGTGGATCCAAACTAGCGTCACATTTTGGAAATACCACTAACAAGGGTTCACTTTTTCACATTGCATTATTTGGTTAGAATAATTGAGAAGCTAGTATATGATTATATATGCTTTGCATACAAGATGCAGCCTGTGTTAGAAGCTATTGCTACATGCAAGAATGTAGAACAAGCCCTCTTTGGAGTTGGATTGCACAGGGGCCAAGTAGAAATAAAAAAGGACGATAAAAAGTCGAGAAATGGTGGAAATATCCCTTGTAAACCATGATTTGGTGGACCCAAGGATAGGAAGTTTATATCTCCACCTGGATATGAGAAAGGCGATATACTTGTAAAACAACTAGAGAGGTATGTAGCATGGAAAAAGTTGCATGTTGTTGTTCGGGATTGGAGTAATGGGAGACGAACGAGGATTGCAAAGGCAGAAGTGTGGATACACCTAGATAGATTAGTAGCTCTCTTACAAAAGTTGAGGTTTAGGGATGGTGATGCCAATACATTTAAAGAGACAGTTGCTAAATTTCATAATTCCATGATGGAGGTATGGACTACAAACAACATAACACATTACATGGTCAGTATTGCCACCATTACAAAAAAATATCATCATGTTGAAATAGTTTGTGTTTCTAATCTCTCTTCTTGTGCAGTATATACTTGAAGCACATGGTCCATACTTTGCAGATCAAGGAAGTTTGGCAGTATGGTCAACTCAAGGCATGGGACAATCTCATTGGCAAGCTTGCTATGATTTTCAAAAGGCTAGTAATCATGGAGGTGGCATCAATGATTCCAATTCTATGAGGTAATTATTACAATTGTGGTATACGAGATTAGAGATACAATATGACGAAAAAGAAAAGAAGTCCAAAACCTCTCAAGTAGAATTTATAAGTAGAGCAATATATGAAGTGAGAAAAGCAAGATATAAAAATAGTACAGCTAGACAATGCCACACAGAATGGTTGGCAATCCAAGAGAGAGATGGCAAGAAATGGAGACCTAGTCCATATTGGGGAGTATGGGAATTTCCCATAAGTTTGGAACACGTGGTCAAATCTTTGGATTGTCATAACTTGAACACTATAACTCCAAATCGAGCGCTCTATAGCTCAATAGATTCCATTTTTCAAGCGCTTTTCAATGATAGGTCACATCATATGGTTTTGAGAAACTTATGGGCATGTTATCCGGGTGCCACCTTTTTAGTATTTAAAAAAAGAGAATTGGGAGATTCCCAAATTCACTAAATAAAGATAATACTTTTGATGCATTTAGAGTCCACGAGAGGATATGACACATCAATAATCCTACCTTTAGAGTCCACAAGAGAGCACAGGTACTAAGGATATGACACATCAATACTCCTACCTTTAACATGAGATGTCTTGCAATTTTTTTTAAAATTTTCGAAGGTTTGTTGCTATGCTTTTCAATGTCAATTTTAAACTATGTTTTTTAATTATAAAAAGTCGATTTCAAAATCCTAAGACAAAGATATGAAAATTTCAAACCTTGAAACATTCACTGGCCTACACACAAAGAAGGGCATGAGGGGGGTGGTAGGAGAGAGAGAGAGGTAGGGATGGGGTAGGGTGGAGAAATGAAATGAAATGATAATTTTAAAGTTTATTTACACCACAGTAAGTTTAAAAGTTTCGTACTTAAGTCAAGTCTCTCATTTGATTTTTTCCAATTACTCTTCACTCTACCCTCCAACTTTCTATCCTTCATCATCACAACCATGGCACGTTCCAAGCTTCCTATCAAGAAGGTGCCTGCAAGAGCAAGAGCTCAACACTCTTCCAAATCTAGTGAGCATACTGTGAGTGACAAAGGACCCCTGGTGGCCGACAACGGTGGCCCTATTGCAGCTAATAATGATGGTGGTACTGTGTCCAACAATAATGATGGTTCGCCATTGTCCAGAAATGATGGTCCGCATGCTCTAGTTGCTCCACCTCCCACTACTACTCCAGCTGGTAATACACGTCCTCCAACATATAAGAAGTAAAGATGGAGACCATGCACAACTGTGCTATGTGAGATAATGAAGTTCTAGAAGAATGACAGTTGATTATTCCTAAGGCACCATTCTCTAGGTTGATGCGAGAAATACTGCAAGATCTGCAGTTAGAGCATCATCACAAGTTCTTTTCAAGGAACCAAGCAAGAAATGTGGGGAGATGGTCAAGCCAGGCCTTGCTTGCTCTCCAAGACGCAGTTGAAAGTTACTTGATTTATTTAATGAGTGATTGTCAACTTTTAGCCATTCATGCCCGATGTATCACTATTAAGGCAATAGATATGGCTCTTGTTCGTAGGATCCACAGCAACAAGGATGCATTTAATCTTAATGTCAACAATATGCTTTGAGATGCTACCTTGTAATTGGATCTATGTTTTTAACTTGGGTTTGGTTGTAGATTGTAAGGAGCTTAGTTTTGGGTTATCTTTCTAGTAGACATTCATGTATTTGATAGCAGTGACCTGCAAAATGAAGTGAAATTTTTCCTAGCTCTAGTTGTACTTGGTGCGATGCACTATCTACCGTGTATTTCATGGTTTCGTAATGCCAAATCTGATATTTGATCTTCTATTTTGCCATGATTTGCATTGTGTGTATTTTTAAGTTTCTAATTTTTAAAGTAGTTTCGTTGAGGATAAATTCAATGCGCAATCATGCACACATTAGTGAATCAGTTGTACATGGGTCTATAATTTCGAACTGTATTAATGGCTACTAATGAATCCTTCTGGTGAATGTAGCACACTTCGATTCAAGCACATTCCTTTCCGTAGTGGGCACGCTCATTGTGATCTTATGCCTAATAGGTTTATCTTTACCCTTCTTGTGGGAATATACCCAAACCGACTGTTTCTCGAATTTGCGATAATCCTGAAACGAGTAGAATAAGGGAGTTGATAGTTTCACGGCTCTACCCAAGGATGAACACAAGATTCCCACCGAACCAAATAGTTTCAACAAGTTGTCCACTCTGGAGTAGCGATCACACCAAAACTTATAAGCCTCTGTAGCCAGGTTCATACTGCTTTTATATGATATATATTGGTTCATGACATCATAAATGTCATCGGCTATAGCTTTTACGGTTTTTCCATATGTCAAAGGCATAAACATGCGTTTTATTAATTTTCTGGTAAAGCAAGCTTCCAACTTGGGTGAAGGGTGACGATGCACTACATCTTTACTGTATATTTAGCAGTTTGGCAACACTGTATCCGATATGTGATATTCCATTTGACCCATAACTTATTTTCTTGTGAATTTTTAAGTTTCCCATATTTCACGTAGTTTGGTTGACAACACATTTAATATGCAGTTGTGGGCACTTGGTGATGAGTTTTTTTGTTATCGGTGAAGTATAATCCAGTTAATGCATTTTCAAAAAATGATTGAACCATCAATTTTATAAATCGAAATTTGGTGAAACTTCATGCATATGTCAAGCATCATAAAAAATCATGGATTTTAAAAAATTGGCCCCATCATAAGCCTTTCAGACATCTATCCAAAGGCTCGCATCTAGGGCGCAATGCCAGCCTTTGGACAGGTGTCCTAGAGACTTCAGATGAGGCTTTTTCTTTTGGGTAGTAGATGTGTTGTAGAGGAGTCCACAAATAAAATTTCGCATCAATTGGATCACCATTCATATGTTTCCAAAGCCTGGATACATTAATTCAAGTTTAAGAGTTTTTGAAAAGTTTTGCTATAAGTGTAGAGTTTCATCTCATTTTACACATTTCACTTTTGAGTTTTGAGTTTTCTCTCCTAAAAGACATGGCACGCACTAAGCAAGGGGCCTGGAGAAACCCCCCTAGAAATCCCCTGCAGCATAGGCCACCTCCCCTAGCTCCACCACCACCACATCAGCATCGCAAGCATTGATGGAGGCTAGGCACATTGGCTCTTCATGAGATTTGTCATTACCAGAAGACCACACATCTCCTACTACAAAGGCTCCATTCCAGAAGCTAGTGTAGGAGATTATGAATGGCATATTAATTAAGAACAATAGGAGGCACTTCCTAGATGGATCACGCTATACATTTTTCCCTAGTAGTTCCTACCTAATGACATTGGGATCTTGAACACTAGCAATGATGCCATGGGCCACCATGAAAAAAAGTGGCCCAAACCTAGTACTAGCGAATAAGTAGAGGAGCTTCGAACATCAAAGCAACACTACTTTCTCCAAGCTAAATTTCATTAGGATGGTCTTGAAGGGCCCAACCTTTGTTGTTGTCCACAACTTCAAGAAGTTCTCAGCAAAAGTCAGAGAGCATGTCTTATGAAATACAATAATGTCAGGGGTCACAAGCTGGCTGATATACTCCTTCAATGCCGATTCTTACACCCTTCCTTGGCTACCAGATCAGCCACCTTATCGAGATGAAAATTCATGTATATAGACAATGTCCTGCATCACACAAGTTTAGTATCAGTCTCACTATGTCAGACTCACTATGCATGGAGTGTGCTAAAGATATGTACATCGAATTCACGCGAAAATTTACCAGTCAGGCCTCTAGGGCATTGGGACCATTGGGATTAAGTTTTACCAATATCGAGCCCCTAGAGAAGCCTTGGCCGGAGGGTCATGTCTGGGAGACCTGAATATGCACATTTAGGTCCCCCAGACACGAGCTTCTGCTTGGAGGGCCTCTCTGGGGGCCCGATCCTAGCAAAAATTAATCCCAATGGTCCCGATGGCCTAGAGACCCTACTAGTAAATTTGCACACGAATCCGATGACATTAATCGATCTACTATTGTAGTGGAGCATCCAGGTCTACTCCTACAACTAGGCCACCCTTGTCTCTCTCTTGGGAAGGTACTATGTAGTCAGATCAAGGTCTAAAAATGCTTTCTTGCAATCACTCAAACTCCTCATGTAAGATATCATATTGTGGTGCCACATCCTCAATCTACTCCTGGATGCTCACAATAGTAGAGATGTCATCGACACTCATGCCATCATATCGAGCCACCTCATCAACATGTGTTGGGGCATCTTGTATATCAAGATCTATAAAATCATGAAGTGCATCATGCACCATGATACAATATAGTTCTTCTTCTCTTAGCTTCAAAATTTCTATTACATTCTCCATGAGTAGATATTCCATCCCCTTCATGATGATAGCATGGAGAGAAGTACTAGGTGGCTCATCACTTGTTAGCCTCTCATCAGGCCAAGGAGGTGGGTGCACAATGGCTAAACTTTGTGCTATCTCTATGCTCGAAATCAAGTGTGATCTCTTTGAGCTCCCTCTTGAAATACTCTAGCTATGGCCAAGAGGGTGCGTTGATCTCTTCATCACTTTCCTCTTACACCTCCTACACAAAACAGATATGGCAAATGCTACATCATGCTCGATGAGATCCATCGTGGCATGTTCTTGGGATGAGGTGGACACTGCTCTGGTGCAGAGAAGTTGCCCCACATGCATGAGGGCTTGATTAATCACATTTTCATGCCTCGATCTTCATTCTACCCTAGTTTACTTAGTCAAGCAGTAGAATCTTGTGCGACACTTGGCTAGATGGATACTATTGCTCTAGGAGTTTGACTTTAAAGTGGTGCATAGACTAGGAGCTCAATATGCCATTCTCGATTTCCTATTTCATCTAGGATCTATAGAATTTTCTTCTAAAGTCGATGTTTTCTAGACACTCAACTCTTATCCTCAATAGTTGATAGTCTAGAACCTAATCAACTTAACCCACCCTAGACTTGGTATGAGGAAATGCTGGTCTTCTTGGATACAAGTCTCTGACCATCCTTCAATATATCAATGCAAATGAATGGCTCTTTGTAGCCAGCATTTCAAATATGTCATAGGCCAACTTTACCATTGAACCCTATGTAGAGTACTACAACACATAGTTCTCCCCATGCAGAAAGATGTTGTGTTGGAAAAAACTCATAAAGGAATTGCAAGAGGTCACTTTATAGCTAACCTCACTATTAGGAAAATACAACAAGTAGGACTATGGTGGCCTACCATGCATGGTAATGTTTGCAAGTTTATCTAATAGTGTGATTCTTGCAAGCGGCTCAATCAACCCCTTCCCTAGGATTGATTGCCACTTCATTGGATCTTGTCATTGGAAACCTTTGAGAAATGGGGAGTGGATTTTGTGGGTCCCATCAAACCAACAGCAACTTATACTAGAAAAAGATATATCATCACTACAATGAATTAGTGCACTAAGTGAGTAGAAGATTGGGAGCCCACACAATGGCTAACTACTTATTTAGGGATATTTTCACCCGCTATGGCTGCCTGGGGGAACTAGTAAGTTATCATGGTACCCACTTGACCAATAAGGTCATTAAGCATATGATTATCTTCTTCATGGTCATTCATTATAAATCCTCTTCATACTACCCACAAGTAAATGGGTTGGTTAAATTTACCAACAAGACCCTATACAAAGTCCTTACCAAGCTAGTGGAGAAACACAAAAAAGATTGGGATATAAAGCTCCCAATAGTATTACGGACTTAGCACACATCCTTTAAGTTGGCAACATGCCTTACTCCATACAAGCTTGGTTTTGGCCATCATGCCACTAGATGAAGATTAGATTTAGAGTTTTAACCTATTGTTAGGAGTCTACTATTGGCAAAAATACCAAATAGTTCACCTCTCCAAGAAGCAACTCTTTGAGCAAGGACAAGCAATACTAGTCTTCAAGACCCGAATGGGAAAGCTTTCCCAAACTAAATATGCGATGGAGCGGTGTTGTTGGAGCATGTAGGATTGAAGGTCTACCACAAGGGTAAGACATAGAAGGATATAGGGAGGTTGAGAGATAGATCAAGATGAAAGAAAGATAATTTTGAATAATTTGGAAGATTTAATGGAGATATATAGAGGTAAGAATGAGTGACTTCATTTCATATAGTTCAATAAAGCAATCAATTTGCAATACATCTGATAGATTCTATAGATATGCCCAAGACAAAGGCACATGCACACACTTGGAGTGATAGCCCAACACAAACTAAGACTATGGCTTAGTATACACAATAATACATTAATAATCTCTATTTAACAGAATCCAAAAGTTGTAGATAACACCTCAAAATCTCATGCATATGTCAATTTGTTGATGGAAGATAATCGATGGCATCACTATAAACAAGACATATGAATAGGAAGATAATCGATGGCATCACTATAGACAAGACATACGAATAGGAATGCATAAATCCCTATAAATACCCTCTATGGGTCTTTAGAAGCACTTTAGTTCTATAATTATAGTTTTATTACGGTAGTAAAACATGGTATAGATGCAGCCACAAATCCAAAAAAAGTTCTATCCATTTTTTTCTATACTATTGATGTATATTTCAAGGTGGATTTAGTGAGGTTTTGCAGTGGATTCCATAAAACCATATTTATTTTTTGGGGCTCGTACATAAGGTGGATTCCTTGTGCTAAAAGTTGACGGGGGGCGCTTGTCCTTTTTGGGTGTCATGTTAATTTAATGTGCATGTGGGTGATTCGAAAACACATGATTCTGTAAAATACATATTTAAATTAATGGATATTTATGAGTTTAGAGTGCACTCGTATTAAATTAAGGTTAGGACAAAGTTCCAACCTATTTATTTATTTCGTAGCTGAAGATTGCTAGGTGTTCACTTTTGTCAGTTTAATTTTATTATTTTCTAACAATTGTGAATGCTTCAATTGATGTGTAGAGTAGGCATCGGTGGCATTGGGAAGCACTGGGCGATGGCGTGTATTCAAATAATCTAGAGGAAATTATCATTTTTGACGGGAGCGCGTCTTATCATTAAAGGCATGGCACTAATATTTATTTAGGCATGCTTATTTATTGAAACACTTGAAAAACATTTATTATTTTGTATGTGCATAGGTGATCGATTTAAATATTTCATTATTGAACATTATATTTGGGCATAGACCTGTTGACTTTTTGGATGCCCAACCACTTTACTGTTTATTTGGGAAAAAGAAACACAAAAGCCAAAGCATGCTAATTGTAAATTGGGCTATTTTTTAGCTTGGAGATTAATAAATTTACAAATACATGCCTTGTGGAGCACTCGCACAAGGCATGGGACGAGATTGTACCTGAATTGTCTTTTTGCTTCATGTCGTGTAAAACCTTCTTCTTACTTTATGAGTTTTAATAGAGTTCTTTGTTCTTGGGGACCTTGTGGCATTTACTACACACACATACAACATCTAATTTGTGTATCAACTATGTCTACAAAAGATAGAGATGAGCAATCAAGAGGTAGAACTCAAGAGAAGCCTTATTCAAGTATCCAATCTCCATTTCTAGCTTGTTGCCTTGTTCTTGAATGTTATTCACATCCTAAGATAGTCCACATGAAGAGCATAAAACATGATGAGCCTTGTTCCCTTGATGTTTGAAACAAGAATGAAGTAAGAGATCACCTCAAAGACCCTCTAAGAGGTGAAGATCTTTCAAGACAGCTTGCTACCCTCTCTTCCCCTATTTTTTCCTATTCAAAATAGTTCTTATCCTCTTTTCTCTCTTCTCTAATGCATGAGCCTCCAACCCACTTACTTTTTTGGCTCTTTTCCCCACATTTCCCTTGTGTCCTCTCCCGATTATCATGCCATCTCCTTTACCTTTGTGGCCATATTGGACAATAGCTACCCAATTAGTCTTGTCGATGCCCCTAAATCTTCATTGAATGGTCTTCTTGATCTCACACTTTGCTCATTATGTGGAAAAAGCATGAACTCTTTCACAAGAAGACAGAGCATATCCTAATTTTACACTTTATGTTAGAAATCCCATGACATCCACCCCCTCCAAACCTTCACATCCTCCGGAGGTGCCACACAGGTATCCCATTGGGATTAAAAACCCAAATACCTATCATCTTTATGTTGCAAGTCCAACTTCTCCCACCCGGATCATAAGGCATCAAGAGCATAGAAATCTCATCATGCATGTATCTCTCAACATCTATCCTTGGTGGAAATGATAGCTCCTCTAACATTCCAATCCCTATAAATCCTCAGAGCATTCCAAGTTCATATGTTGACTCATCTTTAATTGCATCTTCAATATCTGCCACTTCCTTTCGCTCTTCTTTGTCAATCTTCCTAGGCTCAAGACCTCTTTAACATTTCTCTTTATTCATATCCTAATCATCTTCCCTTTTCTAGGTACCCGCATGTCAGTCTTATGCAAGTCTATCAAAGCATATGTCACATATTTTAGTTTACATCCATCGGACTCAGTCTCTTCCTGATTGCAAAAAACTATTCTACAAGAGTACCCTGCAGAAAATAGCTTGTATCTTCCAAATTATAACTTGGATTGTGAAGATTTAAGAAATAAAAGTATAGCGCTACTCGTGATATAAAACATTTTTGAAGATAGAAAGACAAAATTCTAAAGGCATCGGTCCCTAAAATTTTTTGTGCAACCTATAACTATTCTTTAAAGCATGCACTACTGGCTGGACATCACCTTTTCCGACCCTATAACTTATGCATATGATCTCGGATATCAATACAAACAAGCCTTCTCCAAGTACCAAATCCCATTCTAGATGCATTGGTGCAACATGACTCCCTTATAATCATAATAAATCACATAGCCAATTGAAATGAATAAAGATACATATGGAGAAAATAGAGAAGAAGAGAAATCGATATAATATATGATCAAGTCTATAGAGTAAGAACAATGGAACATCACAACATGTATTCCAATATGGAGCTCAAACCTCCTAATCACCCTCAAGCTTATATCATGTACATGATAAGGAATCCCAATCTCAGTCACTCTCAATCTCATTCATAATCTCAAATTGTTAGATGAAGATGAAGAATAAGAATTGCCTCAGTCCAAATCTTCTCACAATTAGTTATGTGGTCAGTAACAAACATCGTGCAACCCCTATCATCCAACTCTTCATTCTTTTCCTACACTTCACAATACATTGTCAAGAAAGGGCATAATGAGCTATGGGATATAGTATCTCAAGACCTTTTCTATTTTGTTTCCACCTATGCTTCAATCCTCTTTTGTAGCCCTTTACATTCCTTTTCAGCAAATTCACTTATAACATCAAATATCTCCAAAGTAAATACATGAATAACATCTTTTTCAACCCTTTTCTTAACATTAATTATTGTAGTAATTTCAACCAATGTATTAGTAAAGCTCAACCATGTAAATAGCCTCAAAATATAGTCACCTACAGTCAAAATACAATATTTTTTCAACACTTTTGCATCTTGATGTACATAACCCTTTTCAGTGAAAAAGAAGAACCATCATCTATTACCTTAGTTTCCATCCTTTATTTCACAATATATGGCTTTCCCAAGATAAGTGGATACCTACATGAATCTTAAACAAAGAAGTTATATTCATCTCAAACATATCAACTGATTACTGGAACACTTGGACATGCACCATAGAGCTCCCTTTATGAGTTTTTTGTAGCCCACATATGCCAACTAGGATCCATATCCACTAACCATCCACCATTCTTATACACACTATATGTCATTATATTAATTTCAGACCCATGGTCCAAGAGAGCAATACATGGTGTCTCTTGCTGATAGATCTTCACAACAATTTCCGTTGTAGCTCTTGCCTAGTGCATATGAGAGTTGTAACATTTTCAACCATAACATCACTATTTTCACCCTTATACTGCCCATTTTTAGCATTTATGTGTTTTATGATAGCAATGGAATCATCAATAGATTCCAACTAAATATCTTGTGAACCCATGTCCTCTTTAACCTATAATAGTGCTTGACTAGGTTCTCCTACAAATTGTCTTTTTTACTTAATGATATCTATTATCTCGTCATGGATTTCATACTTAGCGATGCCAAGAACTTCTCCAAGTGTAAATTTAACTTTGCTTTCAAGAATGCCTTTGTCAGGAAATTTCTTTATATCGGTTGCTGTCAAATTGCAACTTGTAAAGAAACTACTTGCCCTTTTTCCTCTCTTGTTTGTTTTCATGTGAGACATCTTCCATTTCATGTTTTGGACTAGCTTTTTTAGTAGCCTTCCATTTCTCCATCTTGATTTGTATGATATGCTTCGAAGGACTTGCAATGGAAAGACCTACATTGATGGGACCTCAAATGGGCTGGCACTGGCTATGGCACTAGCCGGACCTCATGCTCATAACAGACAAACACACCCTCACGGCCTCGCGGGCCAGGAGCATCTATCTACTGCTAAAGGACGAACTGTTCTAAAGCCTAATCTATGCGTTTATAGTTTTGTAGGCCAACCTTTTCCTTTCTATAAACTCCACAGAGGGAGAACCCATACACATTGGCAATAAATGCCACGATAATCACATACATGGGAGGCAACCCCTTGGTGGAATCATCGCGGCCCCATTGTAGCTCTCCTACATCGCAGGGATTAGCCCCTTGATGGGCTGCTCAACATATACAACAAACGAACAAACTCCACTCTTTCATCTTGAAAGCATTCCAGGAGATACCATGTGTCCTTACCAAATAATCCCCGAGAAACAAACATCTATCCTACAGCTTAGGTTGCCTTTCCACACTCAAGCGTGGGTCATTGTCATTGAAAACAGGTGCTAAGCATCCAATCCTTTGTATTCTGATACCATGATTGACATGCACATGCAAAAGTGGATGATCCTAAAGTGCTCAAACATAATTTTCAATTAGAAACATGTGGTGCACAACCAGGCTTTCCAATGCTCATTCACTAATCCATTGCGGTGATGTAAGGATAGCACCGAGACAACACTCGTGCTACTATCCTCTTAATTGAAATACCATGAACTCTATGTCATGATATGCATCAGAAAATCAACAACAATCAACACACAAATTGCCCCATTCAAACATCCCAACCCCCTACGTTTAGGTATTGCTTTCGTTGCATGGGTGTAGAGGTTCATTTTGTCATGTTTTGATGTATGAAAAGCAATAAATCACAAAATTTGACAAGTAGATAGGGCAAACTGGGGCTAAACCTCATGCTTTTCCACTACCATACATCCACAAACAATCATTATATTTTTTCTTATTTTTGTGAGGCGGTTTTCTATTTTTTTTCTTATTTTTCTCTATTTTCTTGATTTATTTGGTAATAAAATATGCTATTTTCTGATTTTTCTTGTTCCAATCACTTCAGCATACTATCATTCAATTTATTTTCCATTTCCCCCCCATGGGAACATATTTCACCCACCCGAAACAACAAAACTACCACTTTACTGCTTAAAAATCGCATTTCGGGTTTACGGGAATTAAATAGCTCATGTAAATCATTGCCAAATCAAAAATTTCTAATAAATAGCAATTAATCATGATGCAAACAACACTCAAACAAATTTTCATCCAATAGGAACATCATTAACATCATAAACTATCAAAAAACTTTATTTTTCTTCATAAAAATGGTCATACCGTGTTTTTACGTAACCCAAGACGCATTAAATGACTGCATAACCAGCATACGGAGCCTCCATTGCTCTCAATCCAATGTTGCACATCAATCTTCAGCATCTCCATCCATCTCCATCACCTCTTCCTTCAACCCCCTTCACGGTTCCTCCTTCAAGATGGTGCACATGAACAGCCCATAGAGGGGAGAGAGAGGGAGGAGAGAGAAAGATGAGATTCCGATCTCTTCATCCAGACAGCCATATCTTGCACGAAGTCAGGCGATAAAGTCAGGCAAGAGGGAGAAGTTGGTGGCCAATCTCTGTTCCATGGGTTGCATTCAGCCCCAAAATCGATTGTGGTGGGGGAGGAGCGAATTTTTGTCTGTTTCTTGATCAGTGCGACACCATATCCACACGCCATGTTAAAAAATGAGGGGGGGGATCAAGGTCCCAAAGGGCACCCCCCTTTGGTCCTAAGTTTTATCCACCCTTTCAAATCTTGGCCAATTTTTTGCCTCTTCTGCGTCCGGAATCCATTTCAGCCTCTCAAAAATCCTGCACTGACTGGCAGCTCCCAGCATCACGCACGGTAGTCGGAAAATTTATAAAAAATCCACAAGTGTTGCTCACATGTCTTTTAAAAGTTGTCTTTCACTTGGTGCTTAAAATTGTCCTAGCTGCATCCGCCGCCTTCGATGTCGAATATTTTTCCCCGAAATTCCAGATTTTTTGGCAATTTTAGGCACATCCCGGGCTCAAAACTCCGCTCTCATTGGCGACCACGGGATAGGGCGACTCAGCCCGTCGAATCCCACAACAAAACTACATAAAACAACCACAGGAAGCATCAAGCTGATACAAAATAGATACATACTAAAACACAGCACAATGCTCACCCTACCCCTGACAAAACCAAGGCATGAAATCCACAAGGAGTAGGCCTAGTGTAATCTGATAGAAGGTCCCAAGCTAGTCACTAACCGACTGCTCCAACACGGCTAAACTAAAAAGAACTGTCAAAGAGGTTGCCCTAAGTGGTGGTCTGAACTACCTACGTAACTAAGGACAACACAACCAGGAGCTCCTACTAGGCCAGGACTCCTATAGCCTGATCAAGAAGTATTTTCTTTTAGCACATTTCTTCTTTTAGGTTTTTATTTTTCCATACTCGGGCGTGTAAAAAGGAGGGAATTGAGCGTAGTGACCCAAGGAGAACAGGGCATTGGCCTTGGGTCCTGTCTCGATACCCAAGAACCTACAAAGCCCTCGCAAGGCGACACTTAATCCTTTTCCAATGCTCACTTTTATTTTCGCTCCAACCTTCCGTACTTTCTTCTTTTCTAGCGAGATGCCACCCTTAGAAAGACAAGGCATCGGCCCCAGGTCTGACTCTTCCCCAGGAACCTATCAAACCTTCGCAAGGCGATGATCAACTGCTTATAAACTTTCCTTTCTTTTCTTTTCTATTTTTATAGGGGTTAGAACCCCTTTTTACACACCTTTGTATGTATTTATTTTCTTTGAGATATTCAGGGTTTTTTTCTCTCTATCATCATCATTTTTTCATTCGGCAGGCTTCTCTAACTGCCTCACAACTAACAAGAACTCCTAGAACAGCTGCCTAGCAGACTAACAGAACAGGGTCACTAGAACTACCTTCTGAAACAGGTCTTTCGATGCCTAGCAATGTCTTTACAGGAGGCAACAACTACTCAGCCCTCCCTCAGACATACCTAACCTAAACTTGGGACTTCATGCCTTGGACGCCAATCCCCAATCAAGAAAGAAAAATCCCCTACAAGTACACAGACACATATAGCATAAAAACACGGTACTCGAAAAGGAGAGATATCACCTAGATAGGGCCATGAAAAGTCACTGCGCGACATAGGCTCCTTCCAAGCTCTTCCTTAAACCTATCAAAGAAGAAACCATTAACCGCACCCATACTAAACAGACGACTGGCCCTCTTGGCCTAATGAAATAAAGCATGTCACTCCAAAAACTGATTGGCCCTCTTGGCCTAATGAAATAAAGCATTAAAACCCCGCAATACTGGCCCTCTTGGCCTAGCGAGATCAAACAGAATAGCACCTACACATCCCTCCCCGAAATAGTACAGATATACAATAATATGCTCCTTTCCAAGGAGGAAAAATAGGGCTTACAACCCTGAGCTAAATGCATAAGATTTTGGCCCATCCCTCCTACATATATAGCAAGAGGCGTACGCATAACATGTTGTCTAATCAGCCTATGGGTCCAGGATAACAACAGTAGATGGGTCTCGGCTACTCTTTGCAACACCCATATCAACCATCACCTGCCATATATTGCATGCTCTGTTAACATTCCCCACAAGCGACTGAGTCTTGTCTCATTATTGATAGCAATATCCAAACTAGGACCACAGTTGAAGAAAAGGTCTTCTTCATAAGCAAGATTTGCTAGTGAATCCGCAAACTGATTCCAATAACGTGGAATCAGCTGAAGAGACACTCTCTCAAACTCCTCAAGTAGGGTCATGGCAGTTCGATGATACATACAAATGATGGAATTCCACACTGTGTATGTTCCACCTAGCTGATTCAAGATCAAATGGGAATCCCCTTTTACTAACAACTGCCGAATACCACCTTGCTTGGAAATATGCGGTCCCATAATCAAGGCTTTATACTCCGCTATGTTGTTAGTGAATCCTACCCCGAGATAAGCAGCTAACTTCATTGTAACTCTACGTCGGGGATCTCAGATTACTACTCCAACACTCCCTTTTTTATTAGGGCCCATGGATGCTCCATCAAAATATAATGTGTATGTCCACAATGGGTTTACACAGCCTGTCATCACAAACTCCTCTATTCGTAATTATGATAGTCAAAATTTAACATGTTTAGAGGATGAACTGACGGCTCCATCCCACCTTCTTCACTAAACTCAATAGGGATACTTGTCAACATTCGGAAGCAGTGATGGCAGAAGACTTTGATCTCCCACACAAAGGTTCCGGCTTCTTGCTCAATCACTTTGTATCCTTTGCTCCACCAGATAAGTTTCCCCTGATGGTATCTCTGCTCTAGATATGGATGCTCCAAATAAGGAATTAACCGCCCCATCAACCAACTTTAAGCTCTTTTGCAGGTCTCAAATCAGCCCCAACATGGACCTGCAATGCACTTTTTCCGTGTTAGCATTCTTAGAAATAATAAGGTTTAATCTTATTAAGATTAACCTTATTTTTAAATTCTACTCCCTACAAATCAGCTAGTAGAGCCATAGACCTATTTTTTCCTATCCTGACAATCTTGTAGGGGCCATCCCATCTAGGTTCCAACTTCCCTGGAAATAGCTCCCTACGCGTATCGTAGTACAGAACTAATTGCCCTTTTTTAAAGGTATACTTCTTTGCTTTAAGGTTGTGCAACTGCTTCATTCGACGTTTAGCTACCTCCTGGTGTAATAAGCTCTGCAATTTCAGTTCATCCAGGTGGGTTATGGTCGTGAAACGTTCAAAGAGCGCATCCTCGTCTCGCAAAGAGTGATTAATTGCAAACCGTATGGTTGGCAACTCGATTTCAAGGGATAACACACACTCTTTCCCATAAACTAATTTAAATGGAGTATGGCCGGTAGCTTGCTTGAACATTGTATTGTACGCCCATACTGCTACATACAACTTCCTGTCCCAGTCTCGTTTCTTCTCCGAGACTATTTCAGACAAGATACCCACAAGTTGCTTATTAGTACTTTCGACTTGCCCATTGGCTTGCGGATTATAGGGGGTCATTTTTTTATGCTTGATTTGCCAAGCTTCAGTCAGGATTTTGATCACTTTATTCAAAAATTGGGTTCCACGGTGTGACACTAGTTCCTTCGGTGGACCGAAAAGGCAGATAATCTGCTCTAAGAGCAAACTTGTAGTCTGTTTTGCATTGTCCTGCCTCGTCGCCCGCGCTTCTGACCATTTTGTAAAATAATCAGTTGCTACTATAATGTACCTCTTCTGAGTAGTAGACGACAGGGTGATAGGACCCACAAAGTCAATGCCCTACTTCTCAAATGGAAGGATAGCCATAATAGCGTAAGTGGGCATTTCCTATTCTCTCTACTCTCATGTCTTTGACAGGTATCACATCTCTTAACGTACTCAAAGGAATCTTGGAAGATGGACGGCCACCAATACCCAACTCTTAAAGCTTTCTGTGCCGTCAACCGTCCAGCAAAGTGCCCTCCACATGTAGAGTCATGGCACTCTTCCAAGATGAAAGGAACCTTGTCACGCATCACACATCGGTGATAGATATCATCAACACCGTGCCGATATAGTGTTCCTGTAATCAAGGAAAACTTCAAAGCCTATTGTCTGATTTTCCTCTTTTCTGATTTTGATAAATCAGCTCCAGTCTCTCCTGTTGATAGATAATGCATGATAGCAGCATATCAAGATAGGATAGAAGCTGTATCAATCTTAAACATTTCTTTAATATCACTTCCTTCAGCCAAAGTCTCTTTCGGCTCCCTGAAATCCACAAGGCATTCCACAATACCCAGCAACCTTGGTGGCTTACTCTTAATCTCATAATCAAACTTCTGCAAAGTGATTAACCACGTTGCCAAACGATCAGGCGGTTGCAGCTTGTTCATAAGCAATCTAAGCCCTTCCGCCTTTGTATAGAAAACTACCTTCTCATACCCATTATTATGCTAAGAAGGAGGATATCTGCTATCATAAGACTACACATTTGGTAAAGAAAAAGTAAGGAAAATACATCCATAGAAGTATTTTGAATATGTGCTTATGGTGTACTTGAAGAAGATCTTTATAGGATTTTCAAGTCGTAGAACTAGCCTACCAAATTAATCTAGATTTTAGTATTAAGTTCTAATGACTTATTGAGAACTTTGGATCGATTCAAATACATAAAAGTATCTATTTTGAAAAGTATAACTCGTCCAAGACCAAAACGATCAAAAAGCAATATATTTCACAAAAATATCTATTTTTGGATATTTAAAGAAGATATTTGCAATTCTTTCCACAATAGACTAAAGTCATTCCAATCATTTTGAGTACTTGGATGACTATGTTCAGGATTCATATGATAAGGTTATGGTCAAAACACATTGTAGCCTAAGTTAGGGCTTGCAAAAAAATAAAAATAGAAAAAGTAAAAAGTAAAGGCAAGAAAGGAAAAAGCAAGCTTTTGTGTTTGGAAAGCAAGATTTTGAGTTTGTAAACAAGGGATAGTGTTGTCAAGATTGTGGGAGAGAAGGAAGGAGTCTCGCTTGAAGCTTTCTTGCTTGCACAATGGGGGAAGACACACAAGGGTGGAGGCTGAAAAACAGTTTTCCTCTTCTTAGTTGTGTAAGCCAAAAGAACTCAAGTACAAAGAAATAGAAGAACCCTATATATGGGTCTCAAACCAAACTCAACTAACTAAGGTGGCATACTAACTGAGCCATGAACTAGAATAGATAAGGATAGCTATCATGTAGCTATTATTCATGGGCGGTGTACCAACCGCATCTACAACTGACACATCGGTGACATAAATGCACAACGGTCACCTTGGCGTATCACGAGTGGAGCTCGATATCTCAACACTCCCCCTCGAGCTCAATCCCAATTCCTGCACACCAAGCAGGTCTCTGAACTTGCGCAGCTTCTCTGCGCCCAATGCCTTCGTGAATATGTCAGCTACCTGATCCTCTGTGCTGACATAAACTAGATCAATAAGACCTAGTAAAACCCTCTCTCGCACATAGTGATAATGCACCTCAATGTGCTTTGTTCTAGCATGATAGACTGGGTTATTTGCCAAGTGTATACTACTCATGTTGTCACAATAAATGACAACTGGTCCATCTGTAGACTGATGCATATCATAAAGTAGCTTATGCAACCAAGCTACCTCACATGCAGCCATTGCTGCACCCCTGTACTCAGCCTCTGTGCTCGACAAGGCAACTGTAGGCTGTTTCTTGCTGCTCCAAGTGACTGCAACACTCCCAAAAGAGAACACATATCCACTGGTAGATCGTCTATCAGAAATACTACCAGCCCAATCAGCATCAGTGTATCCATGCAACTGTATCTGAACCCCAGTCTCATGAAATAGTCCATAGTGCAATGTGGACTTCACATACCTGAGTATGCGTCTAGCCGCATCCAAATGTGGTTTCCTTGGAGCCTGCATAAACTGACTTACCAATCCAACAGCATAGCTCAAATCTGGCCTGGTAATAGTCATATAAATCAAACTTCCTACTATGCGTCTGTACATAGTAGGGTCTTCTAGAAGCTCACCTGCATTTGTGCTCAGCTTCACATTCTGCTCCAAAGGAACTGAAATAGGCTTACAGCCTGTCATCCCATATTTGGACAGCATGTCCAATCCATACTGCCTCTGCAAAAAATGTATCCCACTTGGTGATCTAATCACCTCAATGCCCAAGAAATAACGCAGCTCTCCCAAATCCTTCATCTCAAACTTCTGCTTCAATAGCATTTTCACATGAAGGATATCTTCATCACTGTCACCTGTCATAATCAAATCATCAACATAAATGACAAGTAGCATAATACCTTTCTCTGTTTTTCTCACATAAAGTGAGAAATCTGCCTTGGAAATCTGAAAGCCAATAGTGACAAGATACTGTCCTATCTTGTCAGACCATGCTTTAGGTGCTTGCTTCAAGCCATACAAGGCTTTCTTCAACCTGCAAACAAACTCAGGATGAACAACATGCACATAACCTGGTGGCTGCTCCATATAGACCTCTTCTTGCAAATCACCATGCAAGAAGGCATTCTTTACATCCATCTGATGTAAAGACCATCCCTTTGATGCAGCCATAGCAATGACTACTCTTACGGTTTCCATCCTTGCAACCGGACTGAATGTTTCTTCATAGTCAATGCCATATGTTTGTGCATACCCCTTGACTACTAATCTTGCCTTGTATCTGTTCACAGAACCATCTGCATTGTGCTTCACCTTATAAACCCACTTACAGCCAATTGCATTCTTATCTTTAGGCAAAGGTACTAACTCCCATGTAGCATTTGCTTCCAAGGCATCCATTTCTTCATCCATGGCTTTCTCCCATTTTTCTTTTCCCATGGCTTGCTCAAAAGATGTGGGTTCTGGTTCCTGTATCACTTTGACCATATATGCATAGTGAATGGCTGTAAATCCATCATATTTCAGCCTATCCACAGGATACCTAGCTCTCGTAGACCTGCGCAAAGTAGGTTCACTCCCAGGTGCTCTCAAAACATCCCTGGTCTTCCTTACTCCAGGTGTAACAATAGAAGGAATACCCAACTCATCATCAATGCTCTGTTCTGAGCCACTGGATTCACCATCCACATAAGAGTGACCTGCATTCACATCAAACATGGGGTGATCAACCTTCTCTTTTTCTTTTCGTGATACCTGCATACCACTATCTGCATTGCTTTGAGAAGATTCTCCTAATCTCAATCTGCCTGTCCATAGCGAAGAATGTGAACCACTGCTAGAGGACGCTCCAGGTCCACTAATATTTTGTGACTGCTGCTGTGAATTATGTGCAGCATTACCATTTTTGTATCTACATCATCAATCACATTTACTGGTTTATACCAGCTACTCATCTCATAAAAAACAACATCTCTACTCACTGTAAACTTACGAGGAGAAGGGTTACATCATCTATACCCTTTTTGCTGCAAAGAGTAACCAATAAAGATGCACTTCTCAGCTTTTGGATCCAACTTGGATCTCAACTCATCTGGCACATGTACATAGGCAATGCAACCAAAAATTTTCAAATGAGAAATATCTGGTTTCCTACCAGTATACCTCTCCTCTGGAGTCATTCCATGTATTGCTGCAGTGGGAGTCCTGTTCATTATGTAGACTGCTGTAGCAACTGCTTCAGCCCAATAAAAATCTGGCAAGTCTTTTTCATTGAGCATGGCACGAGATACCTCTCCAATATGCCTGTTTTTCCTTTCTGCAATTTCATTTTGTTGTGGGGTATGACTGCATGAGTATTGCTGCTTTATGCCATGCTCCTGCAGGAACCTTGCAAACTCATTTGAGAGGTACTCTCCCCCTCCATCTGACCTTAGGCATTTTATTTGCAGACCTGTTTCTTTTTCAACCATAGCTTTAAGAGTTTTGAAATGCCCAAAAACTTCACTTTTCTTTTTCATAAAATACACCCAAACTTTTCTGCTGTAGTCATCAATAAAACTGACAAAATAATGACAGCCTCCAAGAGATGCAGCTTTAGTAGTCCACACATCAGAGTGGATTAATTCCAATGGCTTCTTACTCTCTTGAACATGTCTAGGAAATGGTTTCCTTGCCTGTTTTCCAAACTGACAGGCTTCACATACCTTATGCATTTCTGCAACCTTGAATTTAGGCAATCCTGCAACAATGTTTTGGGCCTGCATTGATTTAAGTCGCTGTACATTAACATGACCAATGCTTTTATGCCAGATATCAATATCTACAACTACACCGGTCCCATGTGCAAACATTGCTGCACTCAATTCAGGCATGTCTGCATCCAATGTAAACATTCTGCCCTTCTTCTTTCCTTTTGCTATCAAGCGACCATTATTTTTCATATCCTCAACAAAGCATCCATGAGGATTAAATCTGACCTGCAAGCCCTGTTCAACCATTTGACCAATAGAAACCAGATTCTTGGTGATATTCGGGACATGAAATACATCGGACAGGTATTTCTTTTTCCCATCCTGCATAGATAAATGAATTTTTTCAATCTGCACAATCGGATGTGCAGTATCATCACCAATCTCCACAAATCCTGGTTTTTCCATTTTCCTTGCATCCTCCATCCATTCTGCATGACCTGTCATGTGGTTTGATGCACTTGAGTCAACATACCACACATCGTTGCTTTCTTCTGCATTTGTCACAGAATTGTTCATGTGCTGCACCATAAACAAATGCTCATTTCTGTCATCACCCTGTCTACTAGAAGATGCATAATTTCCTTGTTGCAGTTTTCCATTCATGATGTCATTCTACTTTTTATAGCAGTCTTTAGCCATATGACCCATTTTACCACAATAGTAGCATTCAACATTACTGTTTGTATTTTTGCATCTTTGCCATCCACCACGACCTCTTTGGCTCCCCCTGCCTCTAGAGTTACCACGTCCTCCTCCATAGGACTGGTTTTCTTGAGTTTGCTGCATATTCTGATTTCTACCACGGCCTCCAAATCGGCCTCCTCTACCTCTGCCTCTACCTCTTCCAGCATTTGAGTAGAAGACAGCTTCTTTTGAAGTTCCTCCTGAAGAAGATGCACCACCATTTCTCTGTTCCTCAGAAATTAGAAGAGCAATCAACTCCTCAAAATCAGGAAATCTTTCACGAACTGAAATGGATGTCCGAAACTGTGCATAATCCTTTCCTAGACCATTCAAGGTCACAGAAAATAAATCATCATCTTCCACTGGTGACCCAATGGAAGCAAGTGCATCTGTAATCTTCTTCACCTTCATGTGGTAGTCGTTGATACTCATATTTTCTCTTTGCACATTGTGCAACTCTTGCTTGAGCTGCATTTTCCTGGCTTGCGTATTTGTGCTATACATTTTTGACAAAGTATCCCATGCCTCCTTTGGCGTACTTGCATCCTGAATATGCACAATCATAGAGTCTGAAATGCTGATAGACATCCAATACATAACTTTTCTAGCTCTCTCATGCCATGCTTTAAATGCCTGCATTTGCTGTTGATTGGGAACATCAGGAAGAACTGGTTCTTCTTCATTTCCTGCAACAAATTCCCAATATCCTTTTCCTATAAGGAAATTTGTCATTCTAAACTTCCATGCTTGGAAGTTGTTCTTGTCAAGCTTTTCAGTGACAATCTGTGAAAGAGAATCAGATGCCATTACAGAAGATTGCAAAAAATTCTGTCACTGCAAAAACTCAGCTTCACCCTCACAAGGACAAATCTGCAAAACTGGCGAAAGTGGTATTTGACCACACAGTCACTTCCTAGTGACGATTTTGCATAAACAGGAACCAAGGATGATTCTGAAACTCCCAATGTCTCTGCGCACAAGCATACGATGCAATTTCTACAGTAACTTTTCACCGACCTGTAGAACAGTGGCTAAACAGCATAAAACTGAGCCTTTTCCTGAGTGCGTGCAGAAAACTTCCGCCTCCAAAACAGGCCCCGAAATGGCCTCAAATAAAAAAAACAGGGTCGCCAAGAGCTAAAGCTCTTACCCGCAGCATATACTGCCCTCTTGCTTCACCGCGAAGGGTGTCTCAACCTGAGACAATGCACTCCTGCAATTTTCGGTTGTGCTACCTGCAGAGATCTGCTCCCAAAACAGAAAATGAAAGCAACACTGCTCCTCTTACCAGAACACCGCGAGCTTGGCTTGCTTTCTTGAGCTCCTTACCACGAACAAGGCTCTGATACCATGTCAAGATTGTGGGAGAGAAGGAAGGAGTCTCGCTTGAAGCTTTCTTGCTTGCACAATGGGGGAAGACACGCAAGGGTGGAGGCTGAAAAACAGTTTTCCTCTTCTTAGTTTTGTAAGCCAAAAGAACTCAAGTACAAAGAAATAGAAGAACCCTATATATGGGTCTCAAACCAAACTCAACTAACTAAGGTGGCATACTAACTGAGCCACGAACTAGAATAGATAAGGATAGCTATCATATAGCTATTATTCATGGGTGGTGTACCAACCGCATCTGCAACTGACACATCGGTGACATAAATGCACAACGGTCACCCTGGCGTATCACGAGTGGAGCTCGATATCTCAACAAGTGTTGTATAAATAGAAACATGGATGAAAGAGAAGGCCATGCAATTTTTGAATTAAATTAACTTGTATCTTTGGTATCAAGGATACACTAATCGAGTACCTTAGCCTAGAAGGCCACTTGAAATAAGAGTTTCTTAGTTCTTAATAATAGAGATTCTAGATGTTTGGTTTTCAACTCATTGTATCCATTTTTATTATAAAAAATACAAAGATATTTTGTATCTATTATTGTTGTCACTTGACTCTTGTCTTGTTGATCAAGATCCCCTGTGAATTGTAGCTAAACACACTTTCCTCTGATACCATAGTGGTAGATTATAGCAAGGAAACTATGCATTGACTTCAAGATAAAATGAAGACAAAAATGAGCATCTATTTGTTATGAAGCATATGATGAATGATGTTATAGGAAAGGAGACACATGACATTGTATGATATGTTGATTCAAGTACATTGAATCATATTACCAATCATGCTGAATGGTTTCGAGTGATGCAAGATTTATAAAATCTAAGTTATATGTAGAGAAGTGATGATTCATGACATCTGATTTCACACATTGGAAATGTTTCATTGTCCTTGCATGATGGCTACACAAAGAGTTTATCAGATGTATTATATGTGCCATCAATTACAAAAAAATTGGTGTTTGTTGGGCCAAATGGTAGAGCAAGGGTTGCAGGTTTGATTTAATATAAAAGATGGCTTTATTGAAGACTTTAATCATGAGTGCATGTTAGTCACAAAAGGAAATAGAGCTGGCTACATGTTCACTTTAGATCCTAGGATTTTTGCTATGAATACTATTATGTATACTAAAGGAAAAGGAATGGTTTTTACAGACATTGAAATATGGCATAAAAGTATTGGACATGCAAATATGCAAATATAGAAATGAATGTAGTTCAAAGGATTGGTTACAAGGTTGTCGGTTTTTAGAGTTGCAGAGTTTCATAAAGTGTGTGAAGTATGTAAGTTTGGTAAACAAGCAAGAAGACCACCTTTTTCACATGACGAAGATGTGAGTAGAAACATACATGAGGTTTTACATACAGATGTTCAAGAGTCTATACATAACATATCTCTTAGTGGCAATAAATACTTTGTCAAGTTTATTGATGATTGTTCAAAAAGGCTATGGGTATATTTCATGAAGGAAAAATAGTGATGTATTTGAGCCCTTTAAAACTTTTAAGGTTGCTGTTGAAACAAAAACATGCTTGAAAGTTAAGTCCTTGAGGCTAGATAGGGGGGGGAGGGGGGAGAGTACCTCTCTAATGAGTTCAATAACTTCTTGAGGTCTAATGGGATAAAAAGATAGTTTACTTATAAGTATACTCCACAACAAAATGTGGTTGCCTAAATGAAAAATAGACATATTGTAGAAGTTTCACGGTCATTGATGGCTGAAAAGGATATGCCAAAATATTTTTGGTTTGAAGTTGTTCATACTATTGTCACACTTGAAAGTGTTTGGTTGTATTGCATGTAGTCATGTGCTAGATGAGCTACAAAAGAAGCTTGATCGAAAGGCTAGAAAATGTATTTTTATTAGATACTCTCTAGAGCAGAAAGGATATTATTGTTATAACTCTATCATAGGTGATTTTAGAGTGAGAAGAGATGTTATTTTTTATAAGATGAGTACTTGGTATGCATCTAGGGGTGATGCATTGGATGTTGATGATCATGATCATGATAGTTATATTTAGAAAGAAAATAAAGAATCACAAAGCCTTAGTGGACAAGAAACATCATCTAGTACTACATCTATGATTAGCCACTTGGTTTGGGAGACTAAGGAGTAGCCCCACATCTTCAGGTGCATCTACAAGCATTGTAGTGTAAAGAAAAAGGGAAGAAGAAAGTATCAAATGATAATGATTCATTTGCTAGTCATTTGGCATTTGATGAAGATTTCAATGGTTTAGAGATTTTGGATGATGAGCTTGATATTTCTTTAGTCATCAAGAACCAGGTATACAAAGAGAATATTATCTCCTATGGTTAGAGACACAAATGGGAGGAAGCTTCAAAGATGACCAATCAGACTACTGCAAGTGTCACTAGGAGTACCACTCTTTCAGTCTTAACTTTAGCCCAAATTGCACCTTCTACCTCTGCCCATGTCATGGTAGAACTCTACCTGAAAATTGCATAGAATTTTTTTGCCTATGTGGTAGCAAGAATCAACTTGCACTAAGAGATTCAATAGTAGATTCACATGCTTAAGATAGAAATGGAGAAAGTGTATGAGGAGAATGTAGCCCTTCGGGCCCAATTTCAACAGCAGTAGGTAGTACTCTAAGAGAAACAACATCTTTTGGCCAATTAGGAGGCTAAGCACAAACAGAGTCCATCTTCGTATGCAAATAGGTGGATGTGGCCACTAATCTCTCCAACACCTTGTAGGAGTGGCAAGACTCCTTCCAGGTAGAGATGTGCAAAGTCCAGGATAAGGTGGTGCAATGATTATAAGCTACATTGGAGGATCCTTATTCCCAATTGCCGCCTCTACCACCTCATGATGATAATCTATATGTCCAAATGCAATCCTAGCCTCTAATATATAGCAGTTTGCCAATTTCCACTTCCCAGTTGGCTATTGCTCCCAGGGTAGGTGCTCCCTCTTCTTAGGCCCTTGCTACCTCTTCTTCTACAATAGGCTTGATGTCCAAACTCCAGTAGGTGGCTAAGATCCCCACCATACCTTGTGTTTCCCAAGATGTTTCCATGGCACATGACAAGGCAACAATAGTCTGAAGCCAATTCTAGTTGCAACAAATGTTGCAACTCGTGGTAGGGTGGGGCTAAAGCCTATCTCAATCCATAAAGATATGACTTAAGAAGAGAAAGAGCATGCCTTGCAAAACACCCCATGTATAGGAAGGAACAACCTCAATGTTAGCATTGTCTACTAAAGGGAAGAAAGTGTTCAAAGAGGAGCCCATCCCCTTGAGTGACAAGGAGGCACTACAAAGACCCCCTACCCAAGACTTCTTTGACTTCTCAATTAGCACTTCCTCAAAGGATCCCAAGTGATTTCAACTCATGGAACACTCTCAAGCTCTTGACCAATAGTGAGGTGCTACACTAGAGCAAGTTAACATGCTCTAGAACGATCATTGGCAACTTCTGGAATATGCAAAGGTGGAAGCAAAGTATTTGTTGGACTACATCCCACTATCTCTTCAAAAGACCCTAGATCGGACAATGTAGTATTGTGTCATTTCTTCTTCTACTTTTCCTCACCCAGTTCCACCAAATCCCACACCAAGAGGTCCCCCACTAAACCCTGAGCATCCTCTACAAAGGAACTAGATAAAAAGCCCACTGTGGATCAAAAAGACCAATAGCAACATAAGGCAAATGTGCCTATTCCTAACATCAAGCTGCACTTCAAGATGGAGCAACTCAAAGGTAGACTAACCTAGGTGAAGGATCTATCTTATAAGTGCATCATGTACATTTACTCTCTTCAAGACATTGATACCTACCAAAATGACCACACTGAATATCTTGAGTAGCAGCTCGTGTTGGTAAGAGTGGAGTGGAATCAACTTCAACATGCCCTTTGGATGGGTGCCTAGTGGCTAGAATCCTTGGTAGTGGAACTCCTCTTCCACAACATCCCCAGCCCCTACACCAGAACTGCATGGATCTCTAGCTCCAGAAGCACCATCTAAACTACAATCTGCTCCAACCCCTACTACCTCCATCTTCAAGTCCTCACCTTTAGGCCCTAGCCTTCTTCTCCTCTCCTTAGAATTTGCAAGTTTCGGCTTTGCCCAATACCATTTTAGTCCCATTACGAGCACAATGAGCAACATCCCAGAATGCACCCACTCCATAAGATGCAAGAGCCATCAAATAATAACTCCTATGGATTTTAGTGCACTATGCATGCCATTGAAGAATAACTCCAGTGGATTCGAGTCCACCATGCCTGCCATGTTTGGTGTAGGTTGGTGGTGGTTAAGTGTCAATTAAGATGAAGAATATGGCACATTAATGAAGGTCAAGGTTTTGTTTAAGCTAGGGTCAGAATGATTTCAAGGCACCATAGTTAAAATGCTATATAAGGAGCTGAGAGGAATAGATGGGGGTTGAATAGTTATTCACCTAGTTACACATAAATCTAAAAACACAAACATATAGTCAATGCTATTATTGCACTATCATTGTAGCCTAGTTATGTTAGTTGAGCCTTACATTTCTGAGTAGTACTCTATATGTTACTTATGATCAATGTTTGTATGTATTCATTGGTCTAAGTTTTGTCTGTTTCTCTTATCTCCCTAGGAGACTATGGCACATTGTACGAAATTTGTAAGTTGAACTTACATAATTATATGACTATTTTTCTTACTCTTCATTCTGTCTAGTTACCTATTATTGTATGTTTTGTTTGATATGTTGCATGTAATGCATCCGCAATGGGAGCATATCTCTATGTCAAGTCCAAATACATTAAGGATCTACATTCTTATAGAGAGTATGCGATCCGATTGCACCCAATGACCACTATAGAGGTGAGATCAAGCTCAATTGTCAATACCTACAGACCACTTATTGTTTCAAGCGTTTCAAGCTGAGCACTAATGGATACCTCTCACATAGTCGACGCTCTATCCATCTCTATGAGTGTAGTGAGCTTACCTCCATGCCTGATCAAGTTGCCTCCTCTCCCAAGAACTTTGGTAGCTCCATGATCCAAGTGCAAGCTTCAAGTGAGCTGGATCCTCAGGCTCCATGCTCCAAGTTCCATTGCTATGAGTAAGAGAAGAGAAGCGAAGAAGAGAGGAGAAGATGGAGGGCTTCTCCACCATGGTCCCTCACCCTCACACACTCACTTCCTTACACTCTCACACTCCCTCTCTCAAGCATAATCTCAAGCAAGAAAGTAAGAAGAAGAAGAGGAGAGATACTTTTGGCCACACATAAGAATGATCTTCTCATTCACTTTCAACTTTATATACAAAACCGTAAATCCCTTTTGGGTGATCATCCCCTTATCCCCTTTTTTACATGGCTGGTCATAGGCTCTTTTTCCCATTGTCCTCCTATCTTCCTCGTTTCCTCCCTACCACACATCTACCTTTACAATTTGCACAAGTGAGAGCCCAACGCTCTTAAAAAAAATCATGGTGCATCTTGCGTTCTTTTACAAAAGTATTGACACGCTTTTTCTTGTGCGCCTTTCTCCTTGATTTAGATATTTTCTGCACTTCTTGTGTTTCCATCTTTTTCTTGGCATGCCTTCGCCTTTTGTTTCACTTTTTCCTTGGCCTTGTCTTTTGCTTTATATTTTTTGGATTTTCCACCGTCTTTGTATCAAGGTTAACATTACCCCCCTCCTAGACGAGTGCCAATCCCATGGCACTCACTATCGTAGGTAGTAGGCTTTGGCATGCACCCAAGACATGGGTGGAAGGGACATATGTGGTTTGCCAAGGAGGAGTTTTGTTGGTAGTGTGGATGAAGGTAATTAGGGGCATGTTGATGGCCTACTTGGTTGGTAATAGGGTTGTTGAAGGCGGTGATAGGGCTAGTTTTTATTGGGAGGTGCACTCATGGGTTGGCACAGGTGTTGATGTTCTAAGGATTTTGTAGGCACCAATTCTTTGGTGGGCTTGCACGATGATAAAGGATAAGAATTCAAAGTTGAGTGTTGATGAAGAGTTGGCGGTACTTTCGTTGGAGTCTTCAATATCTACAATTGAAAAACCTCTCATATGTGGTCTCTCCCTAGGGGTAGTGCTAGTCTTCTTATCATGCCCAAGGCATAGTTTGATTAGTTTGGGAGACAGGTTGCTTTGAGCAAGCTGAGAGTGTTGTCCTGCACTTGAGGACCTAGACTATGTATAGATTGTGGTACAAGTATTATGTGAGTGCATGTGCATACTTAGATATTACAAAGTTAGAAGACTGCTCGTCTGGTTCCTTGTAGCAATGTGTGGATGAAGAAAGGGTTCAATGGGGTGGAAAAAATTGTCAATGTTGAGGAGAAGTACACTCGAAGGCTTCTTGACACATTATTTGTGCTTTTGACCACACAATATAGCATAATTGAGCTCATTGATATGGAGATTAGATTGTAGAGGCCAAGATTAATTTGATCAGGTTGTGGGGGCCTTCAATGTCGGTGGTGGTTGATCACCGTTGTTGAGTATACCTGAAAAAAGTGAAAGGAAGTGCACTACCTGGGGGTGCATCTACCTCACTATGTAGTGTTTCATGGTGTCCGTGCTAGTAAAACTGGGAGTTGGGTTGAGAACCTCAAGGAATCCTATGGTGTTGTCCCACACTTGAGGACCGAGTTTGTATATAGGGGAGGTGTTGTGGATGTCACTTAGGGATATAGATCTAACCATTGGCGAGCACAAACTCCCTAGGTGTGTCCTGCTCTTGATGTGTCCTAAGTGTGAAGTGGGGGGACAGGAAAGACTAGGGGGTTAGGCATGGAGCTGGTTGACCAAGGCTACCAAACATACCTAACTTGAGGACCCCTAGGTGTAGTGTTTGTGGAATTCTGATATACATGGAAAAGCTCATTGTTTCTTTCATTTTTCTTTGCATGAGTCCTTGTTTATTTACTAGTTCTTTTTGTCTTTTTTTGGTCGTTTTTTGCTTTTTCTTTCTCCTTTTTCTTTGTTTTGGAGATGCATTCGGAGGGGCCACGCTAGACATCATATTGATGCTATACAATAGTTACATTCCGAGGGGGCCTAAGAGATTTACCAAGGAATGCATGGCTTGGCATGGAGCCCTCTTCTCTTTTGACTGTACTTGTTGTGGCCATGGAGGGGACTTGGTTCCTACACTCATTCTTTCTTTCATTGATCTCATTTAGAGTTAGCCCTTCTTCGTCGAACAACTTCAATGGCTCTTGTTGAGGTGGCACCATTTGCTATTTTGGCTCCCCAAGCCCCTAGCAAGGAGAGTTCCTATGAGGTTCAGCTAGTTGAGATTAGGGGAGCACATTGCTCCTCTACTCATAAGCCAGTGTTAGGCTTAGGTGTCATGGCATGGAGTCCATGTTGTAGCAATGTGCCAGCTTGTAGGCTAAATCTTTGATTGTTACTTCATTAGAGTAATCACCTCCTCCCTTTTTGCCTTAGTTGTACTTCCTCCTCTTCTAGCGTTTGCTTGCGCTCTTCTTCTAATCTCTTCGATTCCTCCTTCACCCTTTGCAGCTCTCTATTTTCTTTGGAGGTGGATTGAGTTCTTCTAATGGTGATTTTTAGAGTGTGATCTTTCCTTTTCGCTTGACTTGATAATTTTTTAGCCTTATTGCTAATGGATTGTCCTCTTACTCTCTTCCTGTTGAGATGGTTGGTTGTTCTTCTTTTTATTAGTAACTCTCTCCATGTTGTCATGTTGTTCCTTGTGGACTTTGTCTCCCCCTTGTTCTTAGATTGGTGACGGCACACTCCCAACATATTATACACATCCCTTCTTGGGCATTTCTCAACCCTGCTCCTAACTAATAAACCCATGGCCTTCTCCATCATCGTAGGGCTCAATGTCAGAATATCAAGCTCCCATTACTCTTCAGTCAGTCTATCTTTATGTGTGTGACCGACATTAGCTGGATATAGTTGTGCACGTGTGTGAAATTCAATAAGCTGGTGTAGTCAGTTACTTAACCACAGTTAGACTTTGTTAGTTATACCTATGTGTGTAAGTCTCTTTCAGTTAGTATGATGGAAGAATAATAAAAGAAGAACAACAATGAGCTGAGGCTCATCTTTCGCTCCACTCTGTCTCTCTTCCTCTCTTCCAACATGATATCAAAGCTTGAACGCCTGAATCCTGAAGGCTTGGCAGTGGCCATTTGACATCAAGATATCAAATTTGAAGAAAACATCATCAAAGGAAACTATCCCTGCAACCCATTTTTTTATAGAAGCTATATCTTGCTACGGAAATGGTTTTTGGAGAAATGACTAGTGATTCCTGACCATTTCAACGTGATCTATAATTTTTCAAAAGAAAGTTTTTTCAAATTTCTCACAGATTTTGAGATATCAGCACATACCTGTGCAGACTAGCTATTTACAACAGTAAACAATAGGTGATTCCAGGGCACTAGTGGCATCCTAACAATGTATATGCCCTTATTATCATGCATTTGAGCATGACATTGGAGTGTTAAGTGCTTAGTTTTGGAGCTTATTTGCAGGCTGGAAATAGTGAACCAGTTGCTATTCTAAATTTGGAAACAATGTATCTACAGGGTTGAAGTATCTCTGATGCTTATTTGCTACTGACAAATGCTTGGATCATACCACTTGAGTGGTAGATGCTTTTTGGGATATTGTGAGTGCTGAAAGTCCAAATTTTGGATCGATTTTTTGCTGGTTATACTAGGGTATTGACGGGTTATTGTCTGCAGGAAGAATATCTATCATCTTCACTTAACATACATGCAATATATTCTGGCCGGTTGGACATGTATCGACTCCTGCATAGAGTGGAAAGTGAATGAGATGTTTTGGGGATGTTTTGAGGTCTGAATACTCTTGTTTTAATAGAGAAAATACTATTGTTTATAGCAATGGGCTGGTTGTATTTGGTAATGCTACTTGCATACAATACAAACATTGATACTTGTATGGACATAGTTTGTTTTATAGGGATGTTTTGTCACTACCATAGAATGTTTTGAATTGATTTGAGCTTGGTTTATGCTTAGTTGACTGTGTTTTTTCATTGTTGGAATACAGTTTACAGCAAGTAGGTTGTCAAGAAAACTGTCCTAAATTGCAAGAAACTGTCATGAATAGCAAGAAATTGCTCCTATACTGTAGGAAAATGAGTTAGATACTTACAAATTGTATACATCATTGAATACCCAAGCTACAACTATGGCAAAAGATCAAGGCATTTACAATATCACTCAAATTGTGGGAGAAAAGCTCGACAATAAAAATTTTGCTTTATGGAAGTTCCGTATGAAGAATTTTTTGGTTGGTAGAGGTTATTGGGACTTATGTACAGGTGATAAGGCTGAACTTGAAATGCATGAAAGGAATTTGACAAATGATCAAAAAAGGGCTCATAAGCTATGGATTGAGAGAGCATGCAAGGTGTTACATTAGTTTTCCTTATGTATATCAGATGCTATGGTTATACAGCTTACTGGATGCAGTTTCCCAAAGGATGTATGGGACATACTCATGAAGAATTATGAAAATGTAACACATGCAAGAAAGATTCAGCTAAAGCAATAGTTCAATACCATGTCTAGGAATGACAAAAGCATTCAGGCCTACACTACAGAGATGAAGAACATAGGGGATCAGCTTGCCACCATTGGATCTACAGTGTCTGAGGATGATTGCAGTGACATTGAATGGACTTGGAAAATATTATAAAGCATTTGATACTTCTATTTCTGTGAGAGTTAAATCCCTTGATTGGGATGAGTTGATTACTTTGCTGTTGCATGAGGAAGTTAAGCTTGGGCTGAATACAGGTTCTACTACGTCTCAAAGTAGAGACACTGTCCTTTACTCTAGCTAGTGTGGTAGAGGCGGCTAGAGGCCATGGCTCTGTTTAAGGTCAAGGAGACACTCGAAATGCTTATGGAGAGCATCAGTAGAATGCCTAGCATGGTACAAATACACAAGGCTAGCGTGGATCTGGTGGCTTTAGAGGTAGGGGGAGATCACCCCATGGTAGAGGGGGTGGATTTGGTTCATGGCACTCAAATGATCAGTCAAACACAAATAAGGATTGTCATTACTTTGCGGCAGATATGGACACATTGCAAAGAATTGTTACAAGAAACAGGGAGATATGAAGGCAAATGCCAAACAACATGGGCACTATGCATCTTCTAGTGGCGCTCATGATGAGCAGGTTGACAGGTTGTTTGCCATGCAGCATGTGTCTAAGAATGCATCTAGGCAGAACAGAGATGAGAGATGGTACATTGATTGAGGGGATTCAAATCATATGACACCCCATGGAGCATTGGTTTGATGAGATGGTTGCACGTTTGCATGGACATGTTTGTACTGGGGATGACACCTGGCATACTATTCAACATAAAGGATTTATACCTTTGTTGATGCTAATGGCAAGAAAAAGAGCATGCATAATGTACTACATGTACCTACAATAACCAAGAATCTTTTGTTAGTTGGACAGATGGCAAAACAAAATCTATAGGTGAGATTTAATAGAGATGGATGATTTGTTGAAGAATATGGTAATGGCTGCAAATTGATTGCTAGAGGCCGAAGAGATGGCAGAATGCTTACTCTTGATGCATTAATTCTAGAATTGAAAGCAGCCATGTTTGCACATGATAATGGTGCTATACGAGATGTTAAGATATGGCATAAGCGGATTGGCCATGTGAATGTACTAAAGCTAAAATCTATGCAACAGAAGGAGATTGTGCTTGGACTGCCTAGGTTCAAGTATCATGACTTTGGACATGTATGTGATGCATGTCAGTTTGTAAAGTAGACACGGTTTCCATTTATGAGACATGTATGGAATAGCTCACGATCCTTGCAATTGGTACATTCAGATGTATGGGGTCTGTCTCATAATGCTTCGTTTGGTGGTGCTCGTTACTATGTATCCTTCATTGATGATTTCAATAGGTATACTTGGCTTTACATACTAAAACAAAAGGATGATGTGTTTGATGCATTCAAGGATTTCAAGAAGCATGTTGAAAATGAGTTGAGCTGTAAAATTTCATGACTTAGATTAGATGGAGGTGGAGAATATGTCTCTAATTACTTTGACAGGTATCTTGCTAAATATGGGATCAAAAGATAGTTAACTTGCAGTTATACACTGAAACAAAATGGTGTAGCTGAAAGAAAAAATAGGGTACTGATGGAATCAGAAAGAGCTATGCTAAATGAGAAGAGTTTTCCAAATGGTTATTGGGCTAAAGCAGTAGTGACTTTTGTCTATTTGCTGAATAGAACCCCTACAGCAGGGATTCATGATGTAACTCCATGTGAGAGGTTGTATGGTGATAAGCCTGACATTTCACACTTGAAGGTATTTGGAAGCATTGCATATGTGCATGTTCCTGATGAAAAAAGAAAGAAATTGGATCCTAAAGTTGTCAAGGGTGTGTTCCTTGGTTATGCACAAGACCGAAAAGCTTACAAGTGTTATGTACCATCTACACAATGAGACATTGATTAGCAGAGATGTTGTTTTTGATGAGCTAGCATCATGGTATGGTAATCTTGTTGTAGTGGCTACTGATGGATTAGCTAGCACTAGTAATGTTGAAAATACACCTACAATGAGTACATCTATGAGTGGTCCTATAGGTGATGGGTCGCCTACAGTAAGTCCTTGGTCAAGACGCTTGCAAAGTTGTACTTTTACGTCCACTAACATGGATATGTCAATGAGGGGGAGATTGGATAAGGGAAAAGAAAAGATGCTTGAGGATGTGACAGGTCCACTTACAATAGGTTATGAGTCGTCGAGCAATGATAGCTTGGATAGTGAGTTGCGCATTCCGTCTATTATGACACCTAGAGCAAGGCAAAGTCATTATGTACCGCCTCATGAGAGGCAAGCTCAGAGTGAGCCACAGTTACAGAGATTTGAGAGAGTCAGAAAACTAGTTGACAGGTTTACATACATTGGTTATTCAGCCTGATGCCATTATGCATATATGGCTAGTGTGATAGGTTACAAAGAACCTAAAAAGTTTGATGATGCAGTTTACAGGTGATAACTCATGTGCTGCCATGGATGAGGAGTATGCAGCCCTGGCTAAAAATGAGACATGGAAATTGATTGAGTTGCTTGAAGCAAAAGTCCCCATTGGCTGCAAATGGGTGTATAAGGTTAAGTGCAAGTCATATGGTTCAGTAGAATGCTATAAGGCCAACTTGGTTACAAAAGGGTATGCACAACAATATGACCTTGACTATGAGGAGACTTTCAGTCCGGTGGCTAAAATGGCAATAGTCAGAAACTGTCATTACTTTGGCAACATGAAAAGGCTGGAAATTATGGCAAATGGACGTCAAGAATGCTTTCTTGAACGGTGTCGTGATGTTATGAGGACACAATGTGAAAAAGTATGGAATGCATCATCAACCAACTTATTTATTGATCTAGAGAGTCAATGTGATTTGAGCCATTTAGTGTGAGTTGCATGGATTATCCAAAAACTCTAGATTTTTGGATAATTTTGGCCTATTTTTGATATTATTTATTGTAAAAATCCGAAAAAGTTAGAAAAAAGCTTCTAGATTAGGATGGCATGCAAAAAGCTAGTTGCTTTTTCAGCCAATTATGGGATTTTCACAAGAGGGACAGATTGACAAAATCGCACGTGTCACGATCGCTGTAAACAGAGTGAAAACTGCAGATTGAACTGAAAGAAGAAGAAGGAGTGATTTGGGGGATCCGTAACCAGGTGTCTTGGATTTTTACCACCCTTTCGGATCCAACGGACCCATCAGATTTGGTTTTGAGCAACAGAGAAGGAGTTGTAATTTTTATGCACGTTTTGTTCTACGAAGAAGCTCTAGGAGATCTAATGCCTGGAGATTGCTTCTAAGTAGTGCGAAGATTCTAGGTTCTTTCAATACTTATTGATTCAATTCATTGTGCTTTGTATTTGTAGTGTTTACCACTTGGGTATTCTCTATCTTCTCTTCCATCTCCTATCTCTACTTCCTTCTACTTGTAATCCCCGGTGGATTCGACCTTTCGACAAAAACCCCTCCAACAACAGTGAATCCAACGTGAAAGGTCATCAGAAGAAGGAAAGACAAGATGGGAGAATCTTCAATTACATTCTCCAGTGATGTTTTGCAACAGTTGGTGCAAAATATGAATATGCTTATGCAGGTATAACAACAACAACAAGTGAGGCAAACTTTAGCTTAGACAGAAAGTGTTGTGATGAATGCTTTGCAAGCAGTTGAGCGTGAGGTGAAGTTATTCAATGGTAGGAATGTATCTGCATATGTATATACCTATGCTCAGAAGATGGAATTCTTTGGGGTGGCTCAATCTGCATGGAGCCGGTATTTTGTACATGTTACTGTTCATGAACTGAAAGCACGGATTACTGAGTTATACTTGCAGGATGTTGACTGGTAGCCTTTAAAAAGACACTCAGGGAAGAATTTTACATTGAGGACACCAGTTTGATTACGCATAAGACTTTTCAAGTCTAGGTTTTACAACCCAATAAGGGTCTTGTGGCTACGGAATTGTTAAGAGAATTTGAAAGTTGATTTGAGTAGTTGGATCTTGCAGAATAGCAAGCTCTTGCAGGTTAGAAAATTAAATTGTTTCTACAGGCAGCTAATCCTGAGAAGCTTGATGATTTGCTCGAGGATGAGACTACAAAGACAGATTTGAAAACAGAGTGGAGACATGTCAAGGAAGTTATTACTACACTTGTGAAGAAGCATAGGAGAAGAGAAAGATTGCATGTCTCTAGCTTGCCCACTGTTACAGGCAAGACAATTGATGCATCTAGTAAGCTACCTACTTCTGTGGCTAAACCTATGGCTGTACCTGCTATTCTAAAGCAATGTATAATGGACCTCTTTTTACCTAGTAGGGTTGGTCACTTGATAGAGAATGATTATCACTACCAGTGCAAAGTGAGTAGCAAGGTTACGTGCGATTGTGGGTTATTTCCTTGTAGGGTTGGTTAGCACCTTGTGAGATACTTACAAGAAATGTGGTGGCTATATGTTTAGGATAGGCAATGTAAGTGGATAATAAAAAATGTAAACGATCATGTATTTGTAGTGGGCTATGTGTTTGTAATAGCGTTAAGTGTGCCATGTATTCATTCCAAAGCAATGTACATTGTATTTCTTTTTAGCTTGTAAATTTGGTGGCTTGGTAGAAAATGATTGTTAGTGGTAGCATTGGTAGAAAATGATTGGTAGAAAATGATTGTGAGTTGGTAACACATGACATTGCATGCTACGCACGCTTGGTTTGGGAAAAATCATTGAAGACCATGTGAGATAAAACAAGAGCATTAAAATATTACATAATGCATTGAAGCCCATGTGAAACAAAGCAAGAACATTTTAAAAGTATTACATTGGCAAGCATTTTAGCAACAAGCATTACATTGGCGAGCTCAATCTAGCAATTGAATAAAAATGCAAATGTGTGTGATTTTCTCTTACATGTGACCTAAACAATATGAGGCTTGCACTTTCCTCTTTGAGTCACTATCCTAGCTTGGCACAGAAAGACACAGAGCTTTCCTTATGCCTGCAATGTGCATGGTGTTTGGGTACCATGCCCTCGTGGCTTGGCACCAAAGGGGCACCATGATTAGTGTAGTCATTCACCTGACCTAAACAAATTTAGGCTTGGATTTTTTGCTTTGTTTCAGTGTCCTAGGCCTTGCTTGGCACACAAAGATACAAGGTTTTCCTTATTCCTAGGCATTACGCATGGTGTCAGGTTCCCACGTCCTCGTGGCTTGGCACCAAAGGGGCACCATGATTAGTGTAGTCATGCACCTAGCCTAAACAATTTGAGGCTTGTACTTTTTGCTTTGTGTCAGTGTCTCAGGCCTCGCTTGGCAAACAAAGATACAAGGCTTTCCTTATGCCTACACTGTGCATGGTGTTCAGGTTCCATGTCCTCGTGGCTTGGCACCAACAGGGCATCATGATTAGTGCAGTCATTAACCTGACCTAAACAATTTGAGGCTTGCACTTTTTGCTTTGTATCAGTGTCCCAGGTCTCACTTGGCACACAAAGACACAAGGCTTTCTTTATGCCTGCACTGTGCATGGTGTCTAGGTCAGGTTTTCTTATGGCTTGGCACTAAAGGGCACCATGATTAGTGCAGTCGTGCACCTAACCTAAGCAGATTGTAGCTTTCTCATGAGAGAGAGAGAGAGAGATAGAGAGAGAGAGAGAGAGAGAGAGGCTCTAGTTATCTTATATGTACCTACTAAACTTAGCAAGTGTATGTACCATTGTGAAAGCAATGCAACAAGAAAATTTGTGTAAATTAGATAGGAAGCTGCTTGTTGAAATATGTAAACACGAGCTATTTAGTGCCATTTTAGCTATGGATGATGATGAGATGAGGGAGGTTTGTTGGAACCTTGGAAAAAGAAATGTGTTAAGGTGCAAGGTGATTTCTAGAACTAAAAAACACACAGAAAATGAAGGCCTTGGACACTTGTTGGGAAAGATAGAGTTAGATATAACCATGACTAGATGGATTTCTAGCATGATTGGAAACCTTATGGAAACTTGGAACAAGAGTAAATCTAGTTTTAGGGAAGATTTTAATGGTGAGAAAGTACACAAATGGGATTGCTTTTATGCTGAAGTATGAGCTGCCGAAAGCAAATATGATAGAAGTGTCAATCACACAATTTCTTGGCAGAAAATGATGTGCTCTCTATGTACATGCAAAGTCTCGCATCCACTCCAAAGACAAGATCTGAAGCACAAGATCTCCATAGTCTTTGTGCTCGTATGCCCAATGTATATTCAACGACATATCTGAGTGAAAATGAGATAGTCCAAGGAGAAGAATTGGGAAGAGGTACATATGGTACAATATTCAAAGTGAAAATTATAGGTGTAGTTGGGTTTGGTCCCAATAGAATCTATGCTGGAAAGTGTTATAAAGGGAAGAATTATAGAAGGCAAGCAGAGCAACCCAGGGAAATCATAATGCAGATTAGACACCAAGTATTGGTGCGTGTCATTGTAGCCACTGCTTAAGAGCCCTTATGGACAATTACACCATACTTTAATGGAGGTAGCCTTGGGGACTTCATGACCCAACTCCCTTCATCACGTGGACGATTCACAAAATTTTTTCATCCATGCAGGGGCAAGAGAATGTGTGATGAATATAGTCAATTAGCAAGTGATCAAATACGAGGAATCATTATATTTTGCAAATGTGTATTGTCTGTTATGCACGCTTTAATTTTGGGAATGTGTTGCCTACACAAAGGGAGGTGGATGCACACAAATTTACATCCAAGAAATATTGTTTTGGTGAAGTGTGTCATGTGGGAATAATAGACTGGGGCATGGCTTTGGATTTCTTAGAGCAACGAAGGGCATTTGCAAAGCCACCTAGAGAGTGTCACAATGATGATGAAACATATGCAAGAAAATTGAATCACTACAAAGTAGATCATGCATGAAGGAAATGGCTAGCCCCTGAGTTAGAAGATATAGCATTGAAGGGTTGTTATACACCCATGTCAGATGTTTATGCATTGGGATGGGTGCTAAGGAGATTTGTCAGTTCTATGAGGATGCCTCACACTACTTTGACTTAACAAAAGCTATCACTCCCTTCTTTCAAATGATAAGACATTTGTCTCAAATTTTTGAAGAAAAAATGATGAATATAGATCTAACAAGCAGGGTTTCCTTTGAAGAGATCAACGAGCTTGTTTGCAGGTGGACTGGCATGAACAGGGAGTTGGCCATGCGTCCCTTTGAGGAAATGGAGCAAACTTCCACATGATTAATTTGTGGCACCATGTAAATCATGATACAACACTGGTTATTGACTTCACTTCATACTATCTTAGGGCATCTCTTTTCTATTGTTCTTTTTCTGCTGAAAAATGGAATGTCTTTCATAGAGGCATGTATCATTTTGACATGGCTTTAATATGGTGAATTATATCTTGTTTCTAGATAACCTATGAATTTATCCTTGGATGTCTATTGTAAATGCAAAATAGAAGAGTAAAGTACATTTGTTACAGCGAGCAAGAAGTAGTGCTTGTCCCAAGTAGTGGAACCACAAATCATATCTGTGTTACATGGTATAATTACTTATGCACGTACTCTTGTATAATATAGTCGTTTGTGAATTTTTTCCTTGATGTGAGTGTCTGTTTCCTACCCCTAAGAAGCTATTGATTAATATCATCTCTTTTTCTATCATGTACTTAGATACAAGGCGGCCAACAACTCATGGCTTCAAAGACTTACATGAAGGTTTTTGAGCATAAATCTAGTGAGAAAGTGCTTTTAGGGTATGTTTGAGTTGTAGATGATTCCACATGCAGTGCAATACGACAATAGATAATACAAGATGGGATTATTTGTGGTTTGTTTAAATTTATCATTGAAGATGAGGATGAAAATAGTGGATGTTGCACACTAAACCCAATACAAGAAGAACATTGGCATGTAGAAAATGTCAAATTTATCACTATAAGGAGGGATTCAATCATAGTAGAGGAGATTAGGGGTGAGGTTTGGCCCACAAAGTAGATATGCAAGGACTTGAGTGATACTGTAGAAGTTACAGGCTTCAAAGCAAGTGATAAAGCTATGCACAATCTAGTTGACAACCCAAAGCAAGCTTTAAATAAGCTCAAGAGCACGTTGCTTTCAAAGTCTTCACTTGAAAGTTGGCTAGCCCAATATGAGAGTACTCGCAAGAAGTTGAGGGAGCTCAATCCACTAAGAGATGATAAGTTTGAGCTTACCACAGAAGATCTAGATGGTGGACCCTTGGTTCGAGTATGGTGCCATGAATGTGGATCTCCTTATGGATCAGGAATAAGAAGCAGACAATCCTCTTACTCATGCCTTTCCAATTTCATGAGAACCCATGTATTGGATAATCAAGTACATCAGAGAAGGTATCTAACGAACCGGGGGTTGAAGGTTGGAGTGATATCTAACTCAAAGGACATAGAAGAAAGCAATGAAGATGACATGATGATGATCTTAGCTGTTGTAGAGGAGATGAATATTTTCAATAGCACTCATGAAGGCAAGTCACTTTTTTCTAAAAATTGAGACCTTGAGTAAATCGTTTTTTAAAAATGTAGTAGTCGCTAGTTTAGGAAAGAATTGTAGTTTAGTTTCATTTAACGATCGTATGTGCGATCATTTTATAGGTGATCCCTAATCCCTTTGAATATTAGCTTTGTGGCTTTCAGCTTGAAATCATGTAGGATCTAATTTTGAGCTTGTTGAGGCAACCTTGCATGACTATAAAGACAAAGGAAGAGTAAGAGTTGTATGTAACTATGATCAAAAGTGGCTACACTTGTGTCCTTGAAGACCAAACTTGCAAACACTCCTTACAGAGCATGTAAAGTCAAAATCTCGCATCATGGCTTTATCCAAAACATCATCCACCAACTAAGTAGTTTCAACAAATGCTTGAGGAATACCAAGAAAGATTTTTGAAGTGGATCCACGACAAAAGTCATTGGGTGCCTTTCTCCAGTCAACCCAAAAAAGTGCAACACCAACAGATTTGGAAACACCTTCTACTTGTACAGGTGACTCAAGCATTTCTCCTTCATGTGAGTTGAATTTACTTCGTTGGGGATTATGGCAAAGAACTGTAACTTACAAAGGTAGTGATTCGGATATAAAATCTATGCTACATTACCTTAAAATAGGGAATGTGTGGTATCGAGAGCCATACAAAAAAGTTCTAAAGATGACTTCATTTTGTGTAGGTGGAATGCAAAGGATGACACTCTTATTGGGTTCCGTGGAAGTAAGGGAGAACATCATCAATGCTATTGCAATTATAAAATTGCTGTGGGAGAGGGATCACAAGGTTATGATAGGATAGTGGATGCCTTTCAAAACTGTGTGGTGGGGAGCTATGCAAGACTTTTGACAGTAAACCCTCTCCATGAGAGTCTTCCACGACTAGATTTGGTGGCACAAGCCACATGTAATTGATTTGATAGTGTTTTTGTTAGAAATCAATGGAGTCTTGTGGAGTGTTTGTGGGATGCAAAGCTAAGGGATACAATAGGCCTGATAATTGTTCATGCTTCAGATGGAGACAGTAGACTGCGCGAGCTTATGCTTTAAGATTACCTTGGGAAGGACAAGGACCAGCTCTTTATTAATTGGTGTGGATGGAAATTAAAAGGGAGAATTGTGAAAGGACATGTGTATGGTTTACATGATCAAGACTTTATACACTGTGGAAAAAAGCTTGTTGGTCCACTTGATAGCCCTACTCAAGAACTTGCAATTCGTAATGTTTGGATTACACTCAATCATGTTACAATGGTCTACACGTCATTTTCCATTGATGAGCACAAGCTACAAGATGGAGATACACAAAGAGATGACCGCTAGAATTAGGCAGGTGCCCAGAGGATTACAAGCAGACAAGTGCAACATTGTATGAGGCAATTACAGAGGAGAGTTGAGGGAGCGTATGGTGATGGAGGCCAAGGTTAGTTTCTTCTTCAGGATTTGGAGACTGTGGCTACATCAACATGCCACGTATAACTTGAAGACAAACTTCATAAGTAAGGAGACCTACACAAATATTCGACTTTCATGCCATTTTGTTGTGCTTCTCATAAAGATGTTTTGTGAACTTTTCCGGATCTCAAGTGTCCATTACATCTCACTGGATCAGATGCAGCTAAATTTTATTTTAGTAAAATTGGAGGTATGGTGGGACAAGAAAGAACCTTTGACTTTGAAGACCTTTTGCATAGTTTCGGTAGCTTGAATAAGATCGCCATGCATGAATGTAGTTCAAATGGGCTAATCTTCTCAAGGGCTCACAAGAAGTAGGAGCATATATGGAAGTGTTTGAATATACAAGAAAATATTTTAGAGGCAAATCTAGGTAACTATGAATGTGTGGATTTGGATGAAATAATAGTAGATGCATTGAAAGAGGTCTTGCAGCAAGCACAAACATTGTGTTAGTCATTGGGATTGAAACCCAACAAGGGAGATAACTTAAAGTGGTGGTCAGAGCCTTGGGAGGATAAAAATTCTATGTGGTCAAAGATAGATGATGAAATGGGGGAGGTTGATGAATATGATGACTTTGGACAACCAATTAGTGATGAAGAACAATTAGAGAATTCAGATGGGGATGATGACATCGTTGCTCTTAGTGGGATTCGACATGAAATTGATGGGCTCTTAGATAAGGTTCATGGCTCAAGTATTGTTACAGAAAGTCAGAAGATCAACCCAACAGTGGAAGTTGATGGAAAGTATATCTTCAAGACTACATTTTTCAATCAATTGAATGGGAGTTCGACTTTGTGAAAGGATTGATTGACAAGAGTGAGGCAAGGTGTCTACTTTGACCCTAAACTAAAATCACAACCATCAAGCAATATGAATTTCTTTGGGATAGGTTCTGATGCTGCAGTATATTTTGTATATGATAGACAAGATCAAGGAAGTGGTAAGCATCCAAAGAGAGATGGAAAAGCCACAAACTTGAATAAAATGGATGGGTCTCATAGCACGTGGTACCTTGGTAGGGTCCAGAAGATGAGAAAAAAAGTAGGAGGTAGATATGTGGATTGTAAACGAGGCTTTGATTTGATAGATCAACCTCAAGGCATAGAAGTTCAGCTTGGTTGGTACCAGAGGGTGAAAGGATCACATATTGTCACATATGACTTAACAAACTTGAACATGATTTCCATAGAGTCGGTGATCGCATTGGCAAATCTAACATACAATCCATCAAATGAAAGATATCAACTAGATGAGAATGATTATAAGTTGTTTAATGACTTTCTCAAGTGTATTGAGTAATCACGTGGGTGCTCAAAGTAAGTGATTTCAATTTGGAACAAGCTTTGTATTTTCTTTCTAAATAATCTTGTTACACTTTTTATAGTCCTTTTTCTTGTAGGAAATGGATCTTCACGCTAGCACCTCACAAGGCTAGGACATACTTTTGCAAACTGAAGTATTGCTACCAAAGGGTTTTTTGAGAGCTCTTCGAACTAGTCGTAAGGTACTAGGTTGACTGAAGTATGTTTTTGTTGCTAAAGTATTAAAGTGATGTATTGGGATTACATCATGGCCAAACTATATTGTATATAGTGTTTGTATTGTCTGGTCTTCTTTTGATTTTATTTATGCTACATACTTTGTAGATGTTATTGATGAGTGCTTGACACAAGAGATTTGATTTTGTCTTGCTTTCAGAACAGTTTTGTCGCATTTTGATCTTTTGGGATTCTCCAACAACATTATGCATGGAGATAAATAGTGATGAAATTAATGGGAGAAAATATACTTATGTTCGCTTCTTTTATATAGTTCATATATAGATCTTCCTATACTATCGAGTCCAAATGTAAGAAATATACTTTGGACATGTGGATCTTGGATATTTTCGCATATAGCTTTATGTCATAATGCTATTGTAAAATGTTGTAACATCCTTTTTGCAAAGTAGAGAAAGGATTCTTGCACATATTTTAAAGTCTCAAGTTTTCTAAAGTTAGAATATGAAAATTTAGAATTATTGTATGACTAGTTAGCATGTGGTGTCAATTCTTGTGTTGGTTTTTATGTTAAAATGTCCTACCATCAAGACCAAGAGCTTGGGAGATGATGAAATCTTCCATTTATTTTCTAGTGATGCAATGAGACCTTGGGTGCATAGGAACATTTTTGAAAAGAAGAATCAAAGAAAACTCAAAAAAACATGATTTCAACATGGCGAATGCAATGCCATCTACATATGTTATGAAGTTGTATCTATTGGGAGGAGAGGGAGGAGGTTATATATTGAATATTATGGGTTTATGAATTATATAGATAAATCCTTGTGTGAATGGGGGTGTGGGATTTAAAATATTTTAATTTTAATCCTTGATAAGGGATGTATGGGGGGGGAAAGGAACTATCTAGCTATGTGAGATGGAGGCAAGGATTTGAGATGAATCAAATCATACTTTGCATGTAAATAGTAAGATTATCCCTTTGGCTTGCTAGCTAAGTTGGATGAGATGAGTATGAGGAGAATTGATAGCTTAATGGTGATTTGGGATCCTTGCATGAATGTAGCATTTTGTTGCCATGTGAAGGACTTCTATGGCAAAAAACAATGATCAAATATGTAGAAATGCATCATTTTATTGATAGCGAGGTATGCTTATAGGCCACCATCATGATGTGATGCATTTCTATCCTCCTTTCTTGATCATTAGACTAGACCTCCTTTCTTTCATATCTATTAAGTTTCTTATGAAACCTTTGAAAAAGTAGATATTTTTGGGCCCTCTTACATGGGCAGGTATACTAGAGATGGGGTCTTCAACCACATGGAAGAACTACAAGTATGGATTGGAGGTTACAATCACAAGCATTTATTGGGGCTATCTTGAAAATTCATATGGATTCTTTATGTTTTAGTTTATCACTTGTTTCTATAGAGAAGGTCGAGATGACGCTATGCCTAAAGTTGGAAAATCCGTTGGTTTCTAGAGACCCTTTCATAAAGGTGAGGCTCTCAATCATCACAAAATTCTTTAAAATCTCGTCCCGAGCCATGGTCTTGGTCTTGAAAGGAAAATCTACGTTTTATGTTGTGTAACTAGATCCATGGGTCTAGAAAATCCATGTAATGGGTGTTTCTTATATGGGATGTATTCACCTTTTCAAATATAGAAACTTTTACTCACATGAGAACCCCTCCAAATCTCCCTAGAGGTGTAATTGATATCATTTCTTGTCTTGAGCTAGTCTAAAATATGTCCCTTGCATATTTTATTGTATCTACTACTCAAGGTCATTACCTTGTATCTTATATTGGCTCTTGCACCTATGATTTAGGCCATGATTATCTATGGTTGTTGTGCATGGTTCCCAAAGAGGAGTTTCCCCTCTAGTAGATGGCTCTTGTATAGGGTTGCAAAAGTATACAAGATTGCGCACTCTAGTGTTTATGTGTGTATCAATGGAAAAATAAGGAAATTGTAATGAGGATCTCCTGATCCTTTGTGCAAATTTTTGCGTTTCTATTATATTATGAGCTTTGGTTTTTGGGGGTTTTTGTTTCCTTATGTGGGTGGGTAGCTATAAATGTTTAGTTGTTCATCTCTATCAACTTCTAACAACATTTAAAATATTATGATGTTTGGATATTCAACTCCGATTATCATGAAAAAACTCAATGTAAAGTAGTGTGACATTGTGTTTTTATTTGAATTCTATAGAAGGGGTTATAAAAATGAACCTCATCTCAAAATTTAGATTTACAAAAGGAATATAAATATTGCCTTCAAAATTCACAAAAGGGGTATATAAAATGGTGCAAATTTTTTAAAAAGGGGTTTTAAAAATACCATTTGAACACACGTTATATAGAGGGTTAACCCAAGGTGGACTCTCCGGGTTTTGAATGACCTTAGTATCTTTGGCACAACACTCCTACACTTGCATCATCTTCAATTATACTTCAGCAAATGTCGAGAACTGTCTAAATTTTAACCTCATGAAGTGTGTTTTTGCTCTTTAAAAGGTGGTGTTTTGTTAGGCCATGTCATTTCATGAGATGGGACTATTGTCAACCCGTATAAGGTAGTCGCCAATGTGTAAGCCACAATTCTAGATTTCACATCCAATGTGTTACAATTTCTTGGGTAAGCTCATTGGCATGGATGGCATCTATGCCTCCTAGCACATTTAGCCATTCCCTTGAATTATTTGGCCCACATTCTTAAAACGACCTTCAAAGTGAATAAGGCAACGGATCTAGCATTCTAACATCTTCATTTGTTACTTTCAAAGGCCCAATTTTGATCCCAATGGATTGTACCAAACTATCCCATGTATTTGTGGATGCATCAGATTTGCAATCGATAGTATGATCATGTGGCAAGATCTTAATGGATGGTTCCTACCCATCTTTTATGCCAGCATGTGACTCTCCTCTACTAAGGAAAACTATTATGTTACTAGATGATAATGCTTTGGAATGATCTATTTAGTTAAGAAGTTCGAGCATTATTTTCTTGGTCATTCATTTTTTTCATGTGGATCATTCTACCCTAGTTTACCTAGTCAAGTAGCAGAATCTTGTGCGACACTTGGCTAGATGGATACTATTGCTCTAGGAAATTGACTTTAAAGTGGTGCATAGACTAGGAGCTCAGTATGTCATTGTAGATTTCCTATTTCAACTAGATTCTATAGAATTTTCTTCTAAATTCGATGATGATTTTCTAGACACTCAACTCTTATCCTTAGTAGTTGATAGTCTAGAACCTAATCCACTTAACCCACCCTAGACTTGGTATGAGGAAATGCTAGTCTTCTTGGATACAAGTCTTTGACCACCCTTTAATATATCAATCCAAATGAATGCCTCTTTGTAGCTAGCATTTCAAATATGTCTTGGGCTAACTTTTCCATTGAACCGTGTTGAGAGTACTACAACACATGGTTCTCCCCATGGAGAAAGATGTTGTGTTGGAAAAAACTCATCAAGGAATTGCAATAGGTCACTTTACAGCTAGCGTCACTATTAGGAAAATACAATAAGTAGGACTATGGTGGCTTACCATGCATGATGATGTTTGCAAGTTGATCTGATAGTGTAATACTTGTGAGGGGCTCAATCTACCCCTTCCCTAGGATTGATTGTCACTTTATTTGATCTTGTCATTGGAAACCTTTGAGAAATGAGGAGTGGATTTTGTGGGTCCCATCAAACCAATGACACCTTATACTAGAAATAGATATATCATCACTACAATGAATTAGTGCACTAAGTGGGTAGAAGATTGTGAACTTCTGAATAATTAAGCCCACACAATGACTAACTACTTATTTAGGGATATTTTCACCCGATATGGCTGCCTGGTGGAACTAGTAAGTGATCATGGTACCCACTTTATTAATAAGGTATTTAAGCATATGATTATCTCCTTTATGGTCATTCATTAGAAATCCTCTTCATACTACCCACAAGCAAATGTCTTGGTTAAATTGACCAACAAGACCCTATACAAAGTCCTTACCAAGATAAAGCAGCAACACAAAAGAGACTGCACACATAGCTCCCAATAGTATTATGGACTTAGCGCACATCCTTTAAGGTGGCAACATGTCTTACTCCTTACAAGCTTGCTTTTGTCCATCATGCCACTAGATGAAGATTAGATTTAGAGTTTTTAGCTATTGTTAGGAGTCTGCTTTTGGGAAAAATACCAAATAGCTCACCTCTCCGAGAAGCAACTCTTTGAGTGAGGACAAGCAGTACTAGTGTTCAAGACTTGGACTGGGCAAGATTTCCCAAACTAAATATGCGATGTAGCGACGTTGTTAGAGCATGTAGGATTGAAGGTCTACCACAACGGTAAGAGATAGAAGGATATAGGGAGGTTGAGAGATGGAGCAAGATGAAAGAAAGAGAATTTAGAATTTGGAAGATTTAATGGAGATAGATAGAGGTAAGTATGAGTGACTTCATTCCATATAGTTCAACAAAATAATCAATTTGCAATACATTTGATAGATTTGATAGGTATGCCCAAGACAAAGGCACATGCACACACTTGGAACGATAGCCCAACACAAACTAAGACTATGGCTTAGTATACAAAATAATACATGAATAATATCTATTGAACATAATCCAAAAGCTATAGGTAAAACCTCAAAATCTCATGCATACATCAATCTTTTGATGGAAGATAATTGATGGCATCACTGCACACAAGACATATGAATAGGAATGCATAAATCCCTATAAATACCCTCTATGGGCCTTTAGAAGCAATTTAGTCCTATAAATATAGTTTTATTACATTAGTAAAACATGTATATATGTAACCACAAATATAAGAAAAATTCTATCTATTTTTGTCTATACTATGTCTACCAAAGGTAGAGATCAAGAATTAAGAGGTAGAACTCAAGAGAAGCCTTGTTTGAGCATCAAATCTCCATTTCTAGCTTGCTGCCTTGTTCTTGAATGTTATTCATAGCCCAAGATACTCCACATGAAGAGCATAAACCCATCAAAACTCCTCTTTAATGTTCAAGGAAGGTTCCCTTGATGTTTGAAACAAGAATGAAGTAAGAGATTGCCTCAAAGACCCTGTAAGAGATGAAGATCTTCCACGATAGCTTGCTACACTCTCTTTCCCTATTTTTTCCTATTCAAAATAGGGGATTTTATTTTTGCGGGCTTTCATTTTCGTTCTTTTCTAATCAATCTCTTTTTTTTGAGCTTTTTCGTGCAACATATCCATTCTGTATATAAATAGTCTTACTTAAGGAGTACGACACGTTGCATTTACATGAACACACATCAAGAAAACAAAACCAACGGAAAACTAGTAAAATATATTCGTGTCAAATAGTCGCAAGGTACACTCTTCCTAAAAACAAATCAAAGATCCCAATGCATGTAATCTCTTAGACAAAATCGGGCATAGTCACATGACGAAGTGTATAATAAACATATATATAAAAGTAGTAACAAAATGAAATGTCTAGAGTCTCTAAAAAAAAAAACACACTCTCTCTCAGCATGGTACCGGTCCACACACTATGGTGGACAAACACTCCCCATAGAGCACATCATCTATTTCTAGACACATGCAATGTCTCATCTCCTCTGCACTGGCCCGCGCCAAACCACCACACCCCGCAAACACATCCAAAACATAGTTGTAGTGTTTCATAAATGTAGCTAGTAACCACCTAACCATATCACCAATTACATATCACCAATCAAGATACAGAATCTTTGCGGCCATGCAAGTAGAAACAATGAAAATACCATACAAGGTAACCTGAGAGCAAAAACATGCAATACTACTTACCGAAAGAAAAGATGAGACCTCTCTGCTCCGCCTTTGACAATGACACCATCAACGTCCATGGGAAAGACACAGTCATCCATCATGTAGCTACGATACGCTGGAAACAATCTCTCTGAAATCTTCTCCCCAGCCTCTCTGTCATTGCAAGGCACAACATGACCAGCACGATGCTAAAGACACACAGTAAGATCAAGTACCTATTCACGAGTGGAAATAGAATAAGTGATCCATGTTTTTATTTAAAGCATGTAACACAAACTTTATTTAGAACATACAACCGTACATTCAACATATCCAACTTTGTTATCTTACCGCCTCTCTAGTAACGGGATGTCGATAAGCCTTGGAGTCACACATGAGTGTCCAAGTGCGGTGAAGCACAAACCCCACTCTTGCCGCATCCGTAATAAACTCACCTATATGCTCTTCTAAGCACATAGTGAGTAAGAATCCCTGGTCAGCCAAATACTCGCGAGCAAGGTCCATACAACCCATAACTAGACCCTTTGAGAACATGTTCCACTTGGGAATAGTCATGCCCTCTACAAACAGCATTGGCATTATGATATATGAGAAGTGAGTTTGATGTAAACCTTGTGTGATAGAAAGCATAACTTACCCAATGGGATGGGACCTAGAGCATCCACAAGCAAGCTCGTAGGAAAATCCGCAAATATCAATCGAGCCACCTCTTGACATGGAACTCCATCTTTGCTATAAAGATGCATCTTTTGTGTTGCAAAAAACTAGTTGATGCTATACACAAAACAACATAGTCATTAATGCAAAGTAAACGATGATGCAATGCTATATGCAACATGTAAATTGATGTTCTTGCAATATGTAGTTGTCATGTCTACCTATCAAGGGCAAATCTATCAATTTGGGTCACATCCACTAATAGAGCATCAACATATGTTTGATACTGGAACCCTGCAACAATTATTTCAAAGTAATTTATTTTTAATAATCATACACGAATTTCAAGTTAATATAAGACTTCTCACCTACTAAATGGGTCATAGGTCGCCTCTCCCAATTCTCTCGACCAAGAGATGAATCTGCAACAAAGGAGGTGGTGGGCGCCATAGAGGACTCTGGCACATTTTTTCTCCCTGGATTACCTTGAGTACCCTGGGTGGCACCTTTGGTAGCCTTGGTTGCTTGCTCCTCTACAGTGGTGGGTGCGGTAAGCGGTTCATGAGTATCAACTCCCTCCTTGAATGTTACATAGTATCATTCACCCTTAGACTCCCATGCATGAGCACAAAAACTATTGCTACAAAAGCGACGAGATGTTTACATAGATTGAAGTACTTACTCTCATGCAGATCTTTCTCTTGCTTAGGGATAACCCCCACAAGGTAATCCAGCTACCAAGGGCAAACACTTGCCTCCCATGCCGTCAATTTTCTCTCACGTAATGATGGAGAATACATAGTGTTCTCGTCACGAACATCAATCCACTCTCTTGTGAATTGCGGAGCTGCATCCAGCCTCTTCTCTTCTACACATTGTAGTATCCACCTGCAACATTCTTGCCAATTACGCAAGCAAATGCATGCAATCTAATATGAAAATCAGACACACAATCTAATATGAAAATGCATGCTAACCTATAAATCACACGTTTGGCTGAAAACGTAAGCTCTGGCATCTTCTCTGCAACATCTGAAGATTTCACTCCATCCAAGAGGTGTACAAAAGCCTACACAAGTTTCACAAGCGCTTAACATTAGCACATATACATTTTAAGAAAGAACTTAAGAAAGCAATATGAATGCACTGCATTGAGTCAACTTGCATGACATGATTCTTCATGTTAAGCTTAAAGAACTCCTCAAATGAATCTGGTAGCTATGGACCTTCTACTTGTATCCTATCAATCTGAAGTAGTGCCTCCGAATGCAAGTGAGCCCAATATGTCTCTTTCTTCATGTAAACCCGAAAGAGCTTATAATCACCAAAATGCGGGTATTGGGGGTCTTTTGCCTTTGTGAGACTCATAAGATGCAACAATATTTTTTTCATGTGATGCACAACAATATACGCAAATAGAAAGCATTGAAGAAAAAAGCATCACATACACACACCTTGCGTTATATATACAAATTACCTTTCCGCAGGGATTTTTGAGCTTGTGAGACAATACAGCTTGTCTCTTGTGATCTTGAGCATGCTTGCATCATCCCACTTTAGCCCAAATAACAACTTAAAGAACTCATCACCATTTTGGGGATTAGCAATGGATAGGTATTTGTAACCCCTATCCTTAAGGCGCTCCTCTTCCACCCTTGTAGCCTTCTCCAAACGTTTCTTCCTCTCTACCTCATCTAGACCAATAGCCTCAAGCTTAGCAGTTTCTTTTGAGATGAAGACATGAAATTCATCCTATCATTCCAAAAAAAAAAAACTAAATTAGAGATAGAAAAGCACATCTCATACAAGTGAGCCATAGAAAGAAAATCACCTTCCATACAAGCTGAGATATTAAACCGCAAGGAGAGTTATACCATGGAGCAACACCATGATAATACCTTGCCTCTATACTCATCTCAACCTCAGCCCACTTCCTCATGGCCGGACTCAATCTATCTAGAATGGAGTCTTTGTTTGCAATACCAAACTTTTGAAACATATACACCTCATTCGCAATATTTGGAGTAACATGAGCTCTGGCAATACTATTGAAAACAAACAAAAGCATAATATGAGAATGTAAGTGTAACATATTACAAAGAGGAGCATAGTTAAAGGAAGAAGACTTACGCGTTCATGGTGTCTAGTGCGAGTAGTAGCTCTGCTTCCTTTGCCTTTGGCACCTCAATGAATTGGCACCGTACACTAACATGGTAGTGAGCACAGTCGGAGTACTCTGTAATTGAAAACCAACAAACATAAGAATGGGATATGAACATTCAATACTTGCATGTATAGTGGACAACTTACTTTCTTTGATGCGTTTCCACCACAATTTAAGCCTGTGGTTTCCATCCCAAACCAATAACTTTTTACCCTTAAAGTCTTGCCACTCTCTTCCAAGAGCCCTCTCAAAATCCTCATTTCTTTGACGCCATATTGGACCCCATTCATCTAGATTGCTGGCTGTCACAGACATGGTCTCCGCTCTCAGACCTTCAACTGACACAAGGAAGTGTCCCATAGTCTCAAGATAACCAGTGGAATCAAAGCAAGGAATCAACCACTGGGCATCATCCGTAGCAAATCTGACTGCCTCATGAGCCACTAATCTGCAAAGAGGCACAAGAGGAGGCAGCGTCCTCTTTTTTATATAAAATTGACTCAGCACATCCTTCATCAGACCTAGAGAGACTTGCTTGCCTAAGTTCCTTGAGTGCTTCTTTTCTTTTTCATCATCATTCTCCCCTTGATCACCATCACCACTCACCTCTTCTTTGTCATCTAGACTATCATGCTGCACATTAGTCTCTGTAGGAGTAGATATTAATAAGTAACAATAAAAAAAAGTAGCATTAAACCAATCATATTTAATACATAACACTGAACAAAGCGTCATATGTAAATGAAATGGACACATAAGTGACTACCTGTGTGCTCCGCAACCCCGTCAATTGTATTGGAGTCCCCATCCACTTGTGCTTCGTCATCAATGTAGACACATATTTTTGGACCACATTCTTTCTTTGTTGAAGGAGTGTCCACTGATCTCAAACGCGATGATGCTTCTTGCTCTAAGATCCGCCCAGGAACACATCCTGAACGTAGCTTCATACAGACTTCACGGCTACTATGAGGTGACACACATTTCTTTCTCTTTCTAAGCACTCTTTTAGGTGCCATAACTTTCTCTACACACTTACAAATAGATACACAATCAACCTCTTTAAGATTAACAACACAATCAATCTCTTTAAGATTAGCAACACAATCAATCTCTTTAAGGTCACGGGACGAAGCCACACGCTTGTGCATAAGCCCACGGATCGTCCGCGCGGACGCAGACGATTGGGGGGTTCAATCTCTTACCTCCTTCTCACGAAGCATATGGGACGAAGCCACACACTTGTAGCCATGGGACGAAGCATAAGCCCACCCAAAGGTTGCGCGGACGCGACCATAAGCTTCAATCTCTTACCTTGGAGGCCCGTCGAACGGCATACGGGATGGCATACGGGGCGATTGGGGGGATTCAAGGTGTTACCTTGGAGGCCCACATGACGGCGCATAACCAAATGACGGGATGGCATACGGGACGGTTGGCACAGGGCATCAGCCCACCCATCGTCTGCGTGGACGCGGATGATTGGGGGGCTTCAAGGTGTTACCTTGGAGGCCCACACGACGGCGCATAACCAAATGACGGGACGGCATACGGGACGGTTGCCATGGGGCATAAGCCCACCCATCGTCCACGTGGACGCGGACGATTGGGGGGCTTCAAGGTGTTACCTTGGAGGCCCACACGATGGCGCATAACCAAATGACGAAGCGTAGGCCACATGACGAAGCGTAGCCCACTTGATGGCGCATAACCAAATGACAAAGCTTAAGCTAATGACGAAGTGTAGCCCACACGAAGCGTGACCAAATGATGAAGCTTAAGCAAATGACGAAGCTTAAGCCCACCCATCGTCCGCGTGGACGCGGACGATTGGGGGGCTCAAGGTGTTACCTGGGAGGCCGCGGACGAAGCCACGGACCGTCGTATGAAGCCAAGGTGTTACGAACGAAGCCGTTGACGAAGCCACAGACCGTCGCGAGAGCTGCAGGAGCTGCCGCACGAGGAGTTGTAGGAACTGCCGCACGAGGAGTTGGCACCGTCGCACGAGTTGGCACCCTTGCATGAGGAGTTGGCACCGTCGCACAAGGAGTTGGGGAAAGAGTTGGCACCGTCGCGCAGGGGTTGGGGCAGGAGTTGGCACCGTCACGCAGGAGTTGGGGCAGGAGCTGTAGGAGCTGCCGCACTAGGAGTTGTAGGAGCTGTAGGAGCTGCCGCACGAGGAGTTGTAGGAGTTGTCGCGCAGGAGTTGTGGCGAGAGAGAGAGACAGAGAGAGGGAGAGAAGGGAGAAGGGAGAAACAGAGAAGGGAGAAGGGAGAAAGAACAGAGAAAGAGAAGGGAGAAGGGAGAAAGAACGGAGAAAGAGAAAGAGAAGGGAGAAAGGAGAAAGAGAGAAGGGAGAGAAGGGAGAGAGAGAGAAAGAGAAGGGAGAAAGAGAGAAGGGAGAGAAGGGAGGGAGAGAGAGGGAGAGGAGAGAGAGAGAGAGCAAAGAGAGGAGAGTGTTGAGAAAGAGAGGAGAGAGTTGAGGAGAGACTTAATAACCCTAATAAAGAAGTTAGCCGTTGATTACGTAATTAGGTAACTAGTTAGCCGTTAAATAATTAAATAATTAATACAACATAAATAAATTATGAGTCCATAAAGGTGAAGGATGGTGGGTGGTTGAGTCGTAAATTTTTCTATTGATTTCTCTCCGCTTGTAGTGACGGTGAACTGTTGCCTTCTCTTCATCAAATACACACTGTGAGCTATATTCAGAGTTTTCTTCTCTTCATCAAATACTAACCCACCAGAGGGCACAACATGTCAAGTTTTCCTATTTTGACATGGAGACTAGCCAGTGATTGCTTAGAGCACAGGGTTTCATTAAGAAATGGGGAGATTCTTTTGAGTGAGTACTGCCTACAGAATCTATTGCCTCCAACACAAAAATTCCAGGGGTTGCAAGCCGTCATAGAGAATGATGGTGGAGCAAACAACGTCACTGTGTCTCCAAGATGGGATCATCAAGGGCATGCACACTATCTGATTGATAGTACATTATCAGCCACCTACTCTATCATGCACTCAAGTAACTATGTGTGCATCTCTAACAGTATTGAGTCAATAGAAGATGAGATTGACAACTACATTGATTGTACTCCTGGTTGTAGCAAATCAACTCCAGTGTGTCTTGACGTACACTCAGATAACAAGAAGGATGTTGATGACACAAATGTCGGGGAGGACCTATGTGTGGGCAGCCAAAGCGAGGACTTATCTTCCTATGATAACTCGATTGCAGCCTTCATTGAGGAGAAAGCTAGAATGGGTAGATTGAAAAAATTACTAGCGCTCTGTGGACCTCCACGAAGGGTGGATGAGATCCCAATCGAGTATAATGGCACAATTGCTTTTGAACTTCCAGCCACAGATAGCAAGAAACGAATGATGGGTATGGAACAAAAATATGATGGTCACCTGTGGTTGCGGCCCTCACAGACAAATATGGCAATTGAGTGCACTGTGCGCTTGAGCTATTGTCTTGGAAGTCTTCAATGTCTTAGGATCACTTGTCCTTACTACATAACAGAGGGAAAATACAATGATGTTTTTTTCCATGGTTACTTGGATAGAACCGTGAGCATGGGTTATCCTGCAAGTGAGGGAAACTCCAAGATAACATGTCACTATTGTCTTAATGTTGCTACTTGTGCGGCCATTTGCAAATGCATCATCTATTATGTGTTGCCACTGGATCCTACAATGACACGTTTGGTGATCCATGTTGGGGAGCATGCTCACAGTGTTCAACATGGCACTAAGAGGGCAACCCTTGACAAGGTGCGGAGGCTTGTGAGCACGGTCCTAAAGATCGAAAAGGGAGGCCCACGAAAAATACAAATGCTAGTCGCTCGGCAAATGTTGTTTGAATCTTTAACAAAAGAAGATGAGTCGGAGGTAACAGAGGTGGATCTTAATCATTTTCTAGAAGAAATGATGCCACTTGTGCAGAATAAAGGGTAGGCTTGTGCATTATTATTTTTTGCTTACAATGTATGTCTTGCATTTGAAATAACCCTCTAATAAACACATAGGTTCAAAGGCATTGTTTCACAAGAGAGAGCCAAACAAGGTCAGGTGGTTGGTGATGGGTATGACAACATAGTTCTTTTGCAAAAACATTGTGTCTTCCCATTTTTCCATGGAAGTAGATTTCCAGGACAAGGTGATGCCAAGGAGAAGTGCTACTTGTTTAAAATGTCCACCAAGGGACCAGCATCAGGGGTGGACTTAGTGAATCGTATGAGGCGAATTGGGACTGGAGATTTACGACGTGCATGGGTGCACTTTGATCATACCCATAGGATTGATGGGTGGGCAACTATGTCTTGTTCAGTTTATGATCACGGGTATGTGGCAACATAATAGCTTTTATTGAAATTAAATTGTTGTTGATGAACACTATACTAATGTATCAATCATGAACTAGCATGAGAGCATTGCAGGTAATTGCAATATGTAAATTTAAAGAGGAGGACGAAGAGTCTCAAATCCTGTTTTGGAGAAATTTGAATTCTGTCATGGTTCAATGTGGCCATGATCCACCTGACTTTGCTGGATTTATGTCCGATGAGGCAAGTGCGAATTGGATGGCAATAAGGGCTGTGTACAATGGAGGGCCTCATAACATAATGGAAGGGAGGGAGCGTTCTTGTCTTTTTCATTGGGAGCAAAGTTTGCAAAAGCATACCAAGAAATTAGTCACTGTGGATAAACAAATGCACCACATTGAATTATGTGAAGCATGGAGGCTAGCAACGACAACTCAACTAGCCTCACTTCAGGCCTCTGCTATCCAAGATTGGTGAGCATGAAATGTCAACAAGGAACACATCAAGGCTTTGGATAGGTGGTTGAAATGGTGGGAGCAAAGAATTGCCCACTGGGAGGAATTAAATCTCATGTAAGTGTGACATTTTTTCCAGCTCATTAAGATTTGTTGCACAATGTAGCAATGGGGAGAGCTACTGATTCTATTTTTGGATTTGACTCCGCAGGCTAACAAAAGTCATTGGGAACATGCTCAAATTCCAAGCATAGACTTATCAGAAAGTTTCCATGCTAATTGGTTAGCAGGTGAGGGTGGAAAACGAAAGATATCACTTTATGATGCATGTGTTAGTGATGTTTTGAATGCATATATTCAATGTGCAAAGAGGTTGGGCTATACCACGGGGAGGTTTATTGGATCTGGGCCTTCTATGGAGTCTTTGTTGGCTAGTGCCAGCAAAAGGGAATCCCCAAATCCCTCCTCTGTTGCACGTGCGTTGCAAGGTGTTGTAGCTGGAAGTCCTTTGTACGAGGAGCCTATAATGCAAGGTGATAGGGAGACTGTGCAAAGAAAAAAGAAGGGAGGTGGAGCAACTGTAAGTTCTCATAGATCGGGATACGTGATGGAGTCAAGGCAAAGGAAAATCAGGGGCAGGCCACGGAGTATACAGTTTGACGATGGAAAGATGGAAGAGATATGTATCCAAGAGGATGAGGAGATACCAATCAAGCCCTTTGTAGGTGGAGTAAGTGCACCAAATGTGGAAACGTCAACTCATGTAGAAGAGGTAGAAGTGGCACAGGAGGAGTGGGCTTTACGAAGGACACCACCTAACTGTGTGAGAAAGTGTTTTGGTATGGAGGGTAGAAAGAATTGCAGCAGCAAATTACAGAGTCGGCAAGTGGGGTTAGTCGCACCATGCTTTTGGTCTGAGAGAGCCTATAAGAACAAGGCCATTGCACAATGGATATGGTTCTGTAATCATGATGTCAAGCATACAAACGCAATCAATTGCAAAAGCACGAAAAATCAATTTCAATTGCAAAAGCACGAAATCAAAAGCTCACAAAAATAACACACCCTTCAAAATAGTCCCAATCCTCTTTTCCAAGAAATCTTGCTACCCTCTCTTCCCCTATTTTTTCCTATTCAAAATAGTTCCAATCCTCTTTTCTCTCTTCTTTGATGCATGAGCCTCAAACCTGTTAAAAGAGAGAGAGAGAGAGAAGGGTTGGAGCAACAAAGAGGAGCCATATGCTTTCCACACATTTTCTTCATATTCCATAATACATATAACTAAGGTGAATACACCACTCTTTAGGTCTAAGGTCTGTAAGACCATTCACACCAAGTATAGACCGACTTATTTAATATCCGCATGTGGTATAGCTGGACAAAGCTAAGTCTTAGGTACACACAACCTAAAGATAGTAAAGTTGAGCTTGAAGTCTTAACACTCCCCCTCAAGCTCAAGACAACATCTGTACACCAAGCAATTGTCTAAAAACACAGAACTTATCTTTAGATATCTACAACCTGCTCATCTATCTTCATAGGCATAAGGTCTACTTTCCCTACAAAAACCATCTCTCTAATAAAATGGTAGTATACCTCAACGTGTTTAGTCTTGGCATGATACACCAGATTTGTTGCCAATAGTACACTACTAAGATTGTCGCATAACAAGGTCACTGGAGCATCCACCTGTATGTCCGAATTAGGCATAAGCTTGAGCAGCCATGCAATCTCACATGTTGCCAATGCAGCATGCCTGTACTCTACCTTAGTACTAGACAATGCAATCATAGGTTGCTTCTTGTTGCTCCAGCTGATCATTCTGCTTCCAAAGCCAAAAGCATAACCACTCGTAGATCTACAATCATATGAGCATCCTACCCAATCTGCACCTATGTATCCAACCATTTTCAAGGGCTTATCTTTCACATAGAACATCCCATAATCTATAGTGGACTTAATGTATCTCATAATCCACCTAACAGCATCCAATTGTGGCTTTCTGAGCTTCTGCATAAACTGACTTATTATGAGCCCAACAACATAACTTAAGTCCCGGCCTAGTGATAGTCACATAGATCAGACTACCAACCATCTGCCTATACATAGTCACATCATCAATTTTAGCTCTAGTGCTAATGTCCAACTTGACATTCTAATCAAGAGGTGTATCCACCAATTTACATTCAGCCGTGCCACATATCTTCAGCATTTCCATGGCATAGTGTTTCTGCATTAGCCATAAACCCTTTTTAGATTTGATCACCTCAATACCCAAGAAATACCTTAGTTCACCTAAGTCTTTCATGTCAAATTTAGATTTCAACATCTGCATAACATCCTATATCCCCAAGTCATCATCACGTGTGATTATCAAGTCATCAACATAGATAACCAACACTACTAAACCTTTGTTTGTCTTTTTTGTAAATAGACTATGATCAGCCCTGCCAACAATAAATCCCAAACTCTGCAAGTAGCAGGCCACATTCTCGGAGCCTGCTTCATCACATACATATATTTTTTCAGTTTGCATACATAATGCTCAAAATCAGGGTGTATATACCCTTCAAGGTGATCCATATAAACATCCTCTTCTAAGTCACCATTGAGGAAAGAAATTTACACATCCATCTACAGCAATTTCTAGCCTTTAGGAGCAGCCAATGCGACCACTGTTTGTATGGTTTCCATCTTGGCAATAGGACTGAATGTTTCCTCATAGTATAACCCATACTGCTGAGCATATCCTTTAGCAACCAGCCTGGCTTTGTACCTCTCTACATTGTCATTTGACTTGCATTTAATCTTGTAGACCCATTTGTAGCCAATATTCTTCTTTCCTTCTAGTAGTGGCACAAGATCCCAAGTACTATTTTCAGCCAAGGCATCTATCTCCTCATCCATAGATGTGCACCAATTTTTATCCATCAGTGCTTCAACAAATGTAGCAAGCTCTTTGACCTCTGTCACCTTTTTCATATAAGCAAGATGTTTTACAAAAAAAATACTATAAGTCAGTCCATCCACAGGGTACCTGCCTCTCTGCAATCATCTAAGTTGTGGTACACTACTCGATTCCCCTCTCTCATGAGGTAGAATATACATGTTCTGCCTAGTACCAGGTGTATACACAATCAAAATACTAAGCTCACTATCTAGACTGTTAGGTAAGTCATAATCTGAAGTCATCCTGCCAAGTGTCATCACACCAAATGTATCATCAATGACTTTTTATTTTCTTTTGTTGTCCATCACATCATATCTCCCCCTCACTAACATAGTGGTGTCAGTGGACAATGAGCCACATCTCCTCAATCTCCCTGTCCAATGGAGATATTGTTGTACCACTAGGGCATGTCATTGTAGTACTCTACTACGAATCAACTGTAGAAACATGTGTAGAAGGCACATCCGATGGCATTGCAACCAGTGATACATACCAATAGGCCATCTCATCAAAGATAACATCTCTACTGACTACTATATTCGGAGTAGAGGGATCATAGCATTTGCATGCTTTCCACGGGGGATTCACTAGTAGTAATAAGGAGATGTCACCTGTGTGCAAGAAATCTATGAAAATACCCCTTATCTACCCCCCTATTTATGGGACCTTACCTTAGAAAATGCACCTTCCTTCCCTTAAATAACCCCCTCCCTTACACTCACCTAGTACCATACGATAAACCCTAGTGGACCCCCTGGGATGCCTTCTTCTCCTTCGAATATCCAATAAAGACACACTTATGTGCTTTTAGATCCAACTTCTTCCTCTTCTCATCAGGGATGTGCACATAAGCAAGACATCCAAATGCTTTCATGTGATTGACATTAGGCTTGTAGCCATACAGTTTCTCAAATGGTGTCATCTCATGAATAGATGTAGTGGGGGTCTTGTTCAAGATATACATGGCTTTCATAATAGCCTCAGCCCAATAATAGAGTGGTATACTCTTCTCATTCATCATTTCCTAAGTAGCTTCCATCAATACCCTATTCTTCCATTCAACTACCCCATTCTACTGAGGAGTGTAGCTGCAGGTAAGCTGCCTACGTATGCAATTTTCAGCCAAAAATTTATCAAACTCATTCCACGCATACTCCGTGCCACTGTCAGATCTCAAGCAAGAGATGTAACAATCAAATTCGTTTTCAAACTGCTTCTTAAATTGTTGAAAAATAGCAAACACCTCATCCTTTTTTTTAAGTATATAAACCCAAGTATAGCAACTATAATCTCAATAAATGTCACATAGTACCTAGAGCCTCCCATGTATGCATTATGAGCTAGCCCCCACACATCAGAGTGAACTAATTGCAATGATCACATATTATTTCTTACATGTGTGACAAATGAAAACTTCGACTATTTATCAAACTGGCAAGCATCGCAGACATGACCAATATCTGTATACTGAAACTTCGGTAATCCTGTCACAAGCTCTTTCTTTTGCATCATTTGTAGCCACTGAAGATTAACATGTCCCACTCTCTTATGCCATATTTCCAAGTCTTTAACTATGCTAGAGCTATGGGAAAAAATTGCTAATTTCAGATGTGGCAAAGTGGAATCAAGAGTAAACATCATGCCACTCCTATGACCGTGAGCAATCAATTTGCAACCATTACCAAACTCCTCAATAAAGCATCCATGCTTGTTAAATTGGACCTACCAATTTAGCTAGGTCATTTGACCCACAAACAATATATTTTTAGTAATTAATGGGACATGCAGTACATCATGTATGTTCTTTTTCTTGCCATCATGGATTACCAAAGGTACTTTGCCTTTATGTTCTATGCTATGCTACGTGTCATCCCCTATGCATACATAGCCATTCTTCTCAAGCACCATATCTATAAACCTGTCACCATGAGGTGTCATACAATTCGACGCCCCCGAATCAATATACCAAATTGCATCCTCATGAGACTTCTCAGCAGCCTTGTCTTTCACATGTGTCATGGCAAACAATCTATCCCCAAATGTATGTTCTGCCTGATTGGACGTTGCATAATGTCCATGCTCTTTGCCTCTTTGGATGCCCTACTTCTTCTAGGAGTCCTTGGCAATATAAAAATATTGTTCACAGTAGTGACAATCATTATCCTTATTAAGATTTTCAGATGGATGTTGTTGCTGCCAGGAGCTCTACCTCTAGGGCTAGATATCCCCCTGCCTCTGAAATTTCCATCTCCTCGTGCATTTGAACCGTGCTAGTTGTTATGATCATAGGATACATTTTTTTGGCCTTCTTTGCTAGAACCATAACCTCTACCATGACTGCCACTGCCACCTTGATTCGAATAAAATACAACATCCTTGTTCTTGCAGCTCTGCTAGAACCTATAGCCAATCCAAGTTTAAACTCTTCATGAATAAGCAATGCAACCAACTCATTGAAATCTGGCATTTCAGCCCGCACTAAAATGAAATTATTAGATGAATTATATTCAGATCCCAAACCATTTAATATCACTGCAACCATGTCTTCACATTTTTTTGGCCTCCTTTGCTAGAACCATAACCTCTACCATGACAGCCACAGCCACCTTGATTCGAATAAAATACAACATCCTTGTTCTTGCAGCTCTGCTAGAACCTATAGCCAATCCAAGTTTAAACTCGTCATGAATAAGCAATGCAACCAACTCATTGAAATCTAGCATTTCAGCCTGCACTAAGATGAAAGTATTAGATGAATTATATTTAGATCCCAAACCATTTAATATCACTGCAACCATGTCTTCATCCTCAACCTATGTGCCAATGGATGCCAGCTAATCTGCAATAGTCTTAATCTATGTGACATAATCCTATATAGATCTGCCTTTTCTCTCCATGTTGTTGAATTTCTGCTTCAACTATATCTTCCTATCACTAGTAGTTGTGCAATAGTACCTGATCAATATGTTCCATGCATCTGCTGGTGTCTTGTAGTTCATGATATTCATTACCATACCATCCAAGATACATAGAGATAACGAGTGCAACACCTTGCGAGCTCTTTCCAACCAAGCTTGGTGCACTTGTCTTTGATCAGTTGTAGGATTCCTCTCTGGGATATCAGGTTCAGCTTCAACACCTGTCACCAAGTCCCAATAACCTTTTCGTATCATGAAGTTCTCCATGCAAAACTTTCATATGGCATAATTATTGCTATCAAGCTTTTCCCCCACTATCTAGGTTAGATTGTTGGTTCTGTCTGCATTTGCCGTGTTGTAAACAATGCCTAACTACCTGCAAGCCAACAAGTCTAACTCACTAACTGCAGTCTTTGATTGTTTATGATAGTTTTCTGCAACAAATTCAGTGCTGAAACCAAGGTATTTCAGTCCCTTAACATCTCAAAACATCTACAACATGTGGTTTAACTGGTAGGTATATCAGTTAATGCATAAACCATGTAGGTGTTTTAACTCTGTCTCATGCAACCTTACTATCAGAGTACATACATGCAGTTTGAAATATGTAAATTGTCAATGACTAGCAGCTCATTCAAAGCTAAAATTGAGATGTGTACATGTCATACATGCTCCAAAACTTCATAGGCATCCGCTAGTACATGTAGCAATCCAAATATGACCATACAGGCACTAGTCAGTGCATAATCAGCAAGTACAAGTGTCAAAACTCATGTTTACAGATTTTAGTCAACAAATATTTAGTAAAGAAAGGTTTATCTAGCTCCAAAATTCCTTCAAATTAGTTCATACATTTGCTTCAGTGTGTCAGGGTCAATACATGACCATACAGACAACCATAGATACTCTGTCTTTAAGAAACAATGTCATGGACTGCATTCCTGCTTGTAACCAGCCAAGATACTTTAAAGGAATTTTTTTTCAGCTCCAAACTTTATTTTTCAGAGCATTCAATGCGTGTCCTAATGCTCCAGACAGTCCTAGGTCATACATTTGATAGGGACCAATCAATGTCATGTAGTGCTTCAGGCAAAGACTATGCTTGATGTCCACAGTTTGATGACAGTTTTCAGCTTGTGATTTTCAATCTATAAATGCATTTCAAAACTGAATTCTTAATCCTTTTAATCATGCCCAAGTGTACATGGGTATTGCCCAGACATTCACCTAGCATTCTAGCTAGTCATAACCATCATTTCAAGGCATGTATGGATCAAACAGTGCCCTACATTAATGCTAGAAATTCCAAGACAGATTTCAACCTATCAAATAATTCTAGATTTGAGTATTTTTGTCAACAAACTTTAGCTTGAAGACTTAAGAGTCAATGAATATGTCCTTCTTGCATATACCTATGCTTCAATGATGTTTTTGAGCATGACATAGAGCTCCAAGATCATGTCAAGGTAGCATACATGTTGTGTATTCTTTGTTACCAACAATTACCAATAGTTTAGGATTGAATTTTAGATTTGTAAATTCATGTCTCAGCTTATAACTGAGCCCTCTCCAGAGTATTTGAATACAACAATCTTCAAGCACCTTTCAAAGGGTATGTAAGCTATAGTTCACTTGAACAATGACTACTTTACTGATTTACAGTCATACGGAGTAGTTTGGATAGCACACACAATCACGTTGGCTAGTCCAAAGGTTGCTCTTATTGCTCCTGTGGTTAATGATGACAAATGCACCTTTACAAGTGCTTAAGGAAGCCTTAGCAAGCTCCCAAACAAGCTATAGACACTACTTGAGCAATGGCAAACTCAATGTCTCAATGCATACCTTCAAGAAAAAATGGCAATCTACTTCTCTTCTCAGATACTCTAGCCTTCAAAATCTTCAGGTCTTCTTCAGAGCCACTTGCTCCAAAGAGCCCATCCAAGATGGCTTTGATACCATGTTAGAAGAGAGACAAAGAGAAGGGTTGGAGCAACAGAGAGGAGCCGTACGCTCTCCACTCATTTTCTTCATATTCCATAATCCATATAACTAAAGTGAATACAACACTCTAAGATCTAAGGTCTATAAGACCATTCATAGCAAGTATAGACTGACTTATTTAATGTTCGCATGTGTTACAATTGGACAAGTTAAGTGTCGGGTACACACAACCTAAAGATAGTAAAGTTGAGCTTGAAGTCTTAACACAACCCACTTACTTTTTTTGGCTCTTTTCCCCACATTTCCCTTGTGTCCTCTCCCGTTTAGCATGCCGTGTCCTTCACCTTTGTGGCCAGATTGGACAATAGCCACCCAATTAGTCTTGATGATGCCCCTAAGTCTGCGATGAATGGTCTTCTTGATCTCACGCTTCATTCATAATGTAGACAAAGCATGAACTCTTTCACAAGACAACAAAGCATAGCCTAATTTTACACTTTATGTTAGAAATCCCATGACAAACAACCCTTCCAAACCTGTAAATCCTCGAAAGGTGCCAAATAGGTAGCCATTGGGATTAAAAACCGAAGTACATATTGTCTTTATGTTGTGAGTCCAACTACTCCTACCTGAATCATAAGGCATCAAGAGCATAGACATCCCATCATGCATGTATCTCTCAACATCTATCCCTAGCAATGATAGCTCCTATAACATTCCAATCCCCATAAATCCTTCGAGCATTCCAAGTTCATATGTCGACTCATCTTCCATTGCATCTTCAATGTCTACCACTTCCTCTTGCTCTTCTTTGTCAATCTGCTGAGGCTCAGGACCTCTTTTACCTTTCTCTTTTTTCATATCCTGATCATCTTCCCTTTTCTAGGTACCACATGTCAGTCTTATGCAACTCTATCGAAGCATATGTCACATATAGTAGATTACATCCATCAGACTCGGTCTCTTTCGACCGCGAAACACTATTCTACAAGAGCACCCTATAGAAAATAGCTTGTATCTTCCAAAATGTAACTCAAATTGCCAAGAATTTTAAAAAAAAAATGTAGCACTAGTCATGATATAAAACATTGTTGAAGATAGAAAGACAAAATTATAAAGGTATCAGTTCCTAAAATTTTCTATGCAGCCTATAACTATTCTTTATAGCATGCACTTTTACTGGCTAAACATCACCTTTTTCGACCCTATAACTTATGCATATGAACTGGTTTGGTTTTTTTGGATCTTTCAATGATCCCTTATCATATTGGTGATGTTCATATGAATGTTTAGATCAAGATTATGTAGAAATATTCATGAGTCACTTCAAGAAGCTGATGATAAAGAACACCTACATGTTGTTAGTACTAGTATGATTCAACATTTAATGATAAGAAAGAAATGCATCTACCCATGTTTTATTGAAATGTTAGAAAATATGCTTGATGTTTTGATGTGTATTTCATCAAATATACTTTAGGGAAAGCAACATTATGCTTGGATGAAGTGGAGGGCTAACAACCAAGATCAACCAAACTTTGTAATTTATACATGCCTTCTACAAGTACCAAAGCCCATTCTAGATGCATTGGTGCAACATGACTCCCTTATAATAATTATAAATCACAAAGCCAATCGAAATGAATAAAGATACATATGGAGAAAATAGAGAAGAAGAGAAATTGATATAACATCTGATCAAGTCTACAGAGTAGGAACAATGGAACATCACAACATGTATTCCAATATGGAGCTCGAACCTCTCCCCTAAGCTTATATCATGTACATGATAAGAGATCCCAATCTCACTCTCACTCTCAATCTCATTCACAATCTCGAATTGTTAGATGAAGATGAAGAATAAGAATTGCCTCAATTAGCTCTATCTTATATATGAATTCGTGAATTACAATACAAATATTCTCAGACAATGTATTTCTCAAGAAAATCCCATCTCAACCTATGTGATATACCAAGCTAGATTTATACGTGTAGCTCTTAATCTTACTTTTGATCTCAATTCTAATAGTCAAACTCAACAACATAAGAGAAAATAATCATAGATAACTCAAAACAAAAAGAAGTAAAGAGTAGGAACTCCTTGTATCTATATAGTTTAAACTGACATGAAGTAGTTTGCAACTTGATTTTGCTAAAATTTTCTCCCATGAGCCTATAATATTGATGTATGGGTACTCAAATCGACTAGAACAAGTCTAGTCGACAAGATAACACAAATAGAATTATACAATGAGACTCTTTGTAAGGAAAAATTAGGATTTTACATGGAGCATTATAAAAAGTATATTTTTTATTTTTCACAACTCACACATACTATTTAAGGCTCTATTATTTGTTTTATTTTTAAAAATATCATTTATAACCAATACGACTATTTAATCTTTGCAGACTATAGAGTTTGAATAATATTATCTTTTAAAAAGTTCATGGATATGCACTTTGATTATAAAAATATTTATCTATTATACTACAATCCATTAGATAATTAAAGTATTTATAAAGAGTCTTCTAGGTAGCTAGACATCTTCTTTATGGTCCTCACATTTAGTCTTTATAAAGTGATCATCAAAATCTTCAAATATATCATTTTATATTTTTTATAAAAGTATTTTTTACAATAATCATAATTGGTTTAAATTAATCTCACTCACACTTGGAAGTTATATCTAAGCATGTCTAGTTAGAAATAACCATGGCTATATTTTTTTCTCATTTAGATTCTCATTCAGAGTTACGTCTTTTGCAAGACACTTATATGATCTCCCCTTCAAAGAGGCTTAATCATCTTAAGATCTCTCAACAAAAATATTCAATCACTATTGATAATATAATATCGCAAATAGATTTCATATTATAGAATGAAGATTCTAATCATTGTGTTTTCATAGTATCCATCATAATGTTTATGTATAAGAGGATATCATAGAATACGAATCAACATATCCAAAATACTAATGTTTTACATATCTCCATCAGAATATATATTATATTAGTATCTTTAGAATATATGATTTTTTATATTCCATAGTAAGAGAATAGAAATCTTTGTAAAATGCATCACTTGCAAACTCAAAATCCAACTGAGTTTTTCTCCCTTTCTTTTTCTCTATCATAGTTATATGTATATTCTCTCATTTAATCCACACTCAATAATAACCACATTATTTATCAATAAGATTATTTTAATTTTTATAATATATATAATAATATTTTTATTATATTTAAAAAATATAATAAATAAAATTCAAACATACATAACTAAATACACAACCTTATAACGTAGACTTCACACAATTTAGTTACAAAATAATGCTCATAAGGCAATTACTTTACTCAAAGCATTTCATTATAATATCTAGCATTTATGAATAATAACTCATTTCTAAGAACCACAAAATAAAATTATACTAAATTTAACATACTCTAATATATATGATTCATTGATTTTACTTTATATATGATTCATATCATTTCCCAAAGAATGAATATAGAAAATATATTAAAATTTATTATTATAAGTAAGATAAGTAAAAACTTGTAATATGTTGAGTGTCATATAGCCTGAATATTCTTAAGAGAGTTGCATCATATATTGCTCAAAATTGTCTAAATAGTATGATTGTATGGGGTTCTCACTCTTCTTCTCTAAACGAGTTTTGAGATTCAAAACTCTATGAAATATAATACAGGAATAACCATGTAATAAATAATCCTTATTAAGTGAGTTAGTATTCACCACTTGTCTCATCCAAAGAAAACTTGCAAATCAAAAGGTTTTGCCATTAAAGGTCCACATGAGATTTAAATATATCAATTCTATTAAATCCACAAAAGTGAAAAGATAAACCTTAAGTTTGGACTTTTTATAAAATATTTTAAAAATGTCCATCATAAGTAATCAAATATTCTTATCAAAATTCTCTCTCAAGTTTTTTGTATTAAAAAAAACTAATCAAGAATTTTTGTCATTTTTTATCATTTAGAGTATCTAAATTATGATATTAAACTTTTCTTCTATTATATTTTCTTCCAAAATCATGATTAAAATCATCATTATCTTCATTTTAAAAAGAATTTCTTTTAAAGAAATCTAAAAAGAGCTTTTTTACTAGAATAAAACTTCAACATTCTAAACAAAGCTAAAGAGCTTAAAAAAAAACGTTTTAAGAATATAGAAAGTATTTACTATAATCATACAAAGAAAGAATAGAAAAATACAATTAGACCTTAGTCCTATAGATTAAGTATAATAAATATATGCCTAATAGAGATTATATTCTATTTTTTCGCTTGAGTAGAGAAATTTTCAAATATATTGAAGCTTTTAAAAATATTTTTATGAGTTAGAACAAAAGAAAAATTTAATAAAAATCTATTTCTGTAAAAATAAACTATAAATCATAATATCTAACCAATGTAAACATATGTATGAGATTATTTTAAAAATAAGACAAATAAAAGAGAGAAAAGTACTTATCAATTTTAATTGTCTTGAAGAATCGTAAGGGAAACATGAAAAGCCAAAGACGGCATAGTCTCAAATATTACTATTGTCTTCATATAGATACCCTTTTATATTTATATTGATCACTTCCTTGTCCAATGTCTATCTTCACTCTCTCGAGTATAAAGTTCCTAGTCAAATCTTTGTTTATTTCTCTTTCTAAGTATTCTATCTTTAAGTCGATTATGAGATCATTCTACTCTGATAGTAGATTCTCCAATATCATCTTCAAAAGATATTTCTCTTCTCTTTGCTTGTTGTTGTGATCTAGGTTATTGAGATGGATTTCTAGTCGATCTACCCGTATGAGTCATATTTGCTTCACCTCCTATATCCACAATGATCTCTAGTTTCTTTGTAGGTTTCTTGTTATTGTTCTCTTGTTGATTCAACAAGAAGACCTTGAATAAGTTCTTCTTGCTCAATGTTTTTCTCCAATCTTTCCATTTTCATCACGGGTCAAAATTTCTATGATATTACTTACAATACGACTCCTTTATAATCATAATAAATCGCATAGCCAATCAAGCTGAATAAATATACATATGGAGAAAATAGAGAAGAAGAGAAATTGATATAATATGTGATCAAGTCAATAGAGTAGGAATAATGAAACATCACAACATACACTCCACTATAGACCTCGAACCCCAACCACCCCCAAGCTTATATCATGTAAATGATAAGGGATCCCAATCTCACTCTCACTCTCACTCTAAATCTCATTCATGATCTCAAATTGCTAGATGAAGATGAAGATGAAGAATTGTCTCAATCCGATGTCTTCTATATGAGTCCGTGAATTACATATATTTTCAAACAATGTATTTCTCAAGAAAAGCCCATTTCAACTCCCAGGGATGTCAATCATAAATCTATATAACACCATATTGGGAAATATGGAAATTTCCCATAAGTTTGGGACAGGTGGTCAAATCTTTGGATTTTTCATAACTTGAACACTATAACTCCAAATTGAGCACTATATAGCTCAATAGATTCCATTTTTCAAGTGCTTTCCAATGATAGATCACATCATATGGTTTTGAGAAACTTATGGGCATGTTATCCAGGTGCCACCTTTTTAGTATTCAAAAAATGGGACTTGGGAGATTCCCAAACTCACTAATATTGTGTTATATATCTATCACGTGGATTCAACATAAGGGATTTTTAAAATATCATTTTTACACATGTTTTACATACAAAAGAGTCCCATATAAAGGGGTTAGTTATAGCCAATAAAAAGGGGTTATGTTTTATTAAGGAAAATTTGACAAATATGGATATTTATAAATAGGCCTTGAATGCATGTGATATAGAGGATACACATATAGTGAATTCCCCGGGTTTCAACCTATGTGATATACCAAGTTACATGTGTATGCATGACTCCTAATCTTACTTTCAATCTCAATTCTCATAATCAAACTCAACAAGATAAGAGAAAATAATCATATGTAACTCAAAAGGAAAATAAGCAAAGAGCACGAACTCCTTATATCTATGTAGTTTCAACTATCTTGAAATAGTTTGTAACTTATTTTCACTAAAATTTGTACCATGAACTCAGAATATAGATTTATGGTACTCAAATCGATCGGAACATGTCTAATCGATAAGGTAGTGCGAATAGAATTACAAAATTAGGTTTTTTATAGAGAACATGATGATTTTAGATCGAGCATTATTAAAAATATATTTTTTATTTTCCACGACTCATGCATACTATTTTAGAATCTCTTATTTATTTTATTTTATTTAAATATCTATTAAAATATCATTTATACCTAATATTATTGTTTAATCTCTACAGACTATAGAGTTTGAGCAATACTATCTTTTAAGAAGTTCATATATATGTATTTTGATTATAGCACTATTTATTTATTATATTACAATCTACTTAATAATATAATACACATAATCTTTTACATGGAGAGAGATCATAAAATTAATAGATTTGATATTTTTACTAAGAAGATCACTATTAATTTGCTTTTGATTAAAATAGTTTTCAATATCTTCAAATCTGCCTTGCATGTCCACTGTAGTCTCTTACAACCATTTTGTTTGCTTTGATCTCCGAACCTATACATCCTTTTGCATTTGTTAGAGTATTAGTGTTTAGCGGATTTAGAGTCTTACTCATCCATATCCATGTCATTCTCTTTTTCTTCTTCCACACTATCAAGGTCAATACCTGTATTCAACTCATCCAATTCATATGCTATAGAATCCCTTTGCTTAAAGAGCTTGATCCATTTACTAGCTATAGGGGAATGCACAATGCTATTCTATCCAATTCAACAAATGAGTAGGCAGCATTGTCAAATACCTTCCGTACCACTTATGGACCAAACCATCGCTTAGATATTTTTTGATTAGCACTATGTTGATTTTTCAAGTTGTTGTCATAAATCAATACCCAATCACCTTCTTGTGTGGCTCTTGGCCAAAGTCTATGTCTCTTGTCAAACCGTTTCTTATTCTAAAGTTTGGCTGCCTTTAGTTCTTCACTATTGTCATAATTTCTTCTGGCATTCTTTCCAAATTCCTTATGTGTAAAATCAACAACTTCTCTCTATTCAATGCCTCTTCCCAAGATATCACACTCCATGTAATAGCCATCTCCTTTATTGGCATGATGGGCTTTTGAACATACATCAATTCAATAAGCATATATCTTGTGAGAGCACTATGAGTTGTTCTATTAGCCCACAAAGCATATGGGAGCAACCGTGGCCACTCTTTCATATTCCCTCCATACATGACATGGCCAAGGCCTTAATGATAGACAAATATCCATGTGAGATAAGAATGATAGCTTTTTCTCTTCTTGGTTATTCACTTCTTGATCTTTTCTTTCTTCTATTATACAATTTGTGTGTATCCAAAAAGAGAGAGAGAGAGAGAGAGAGAGAGAGAGAGAGAGAGATTGATTTATCTTCTTTGATTGATTTAAGAGCCTTACTTAACTACAAATTAGATCCGTGGCTATGCTAGGCTTGCAATATCAACACAATGAGGGAAATCTATCATGGTATGAGAGGCTGTGAGAGAGTGGTGAGCATAAGAGAGAGCATGATTGCTATGCTCATTTCTATCTAGATTCAACATACGTGATACAATACATCTTGGGGAAGTTACTATACATATATCCTCTACATCAGGTGTGTTCAAGGCCTATTTATAAATATCCTTATTTGTGTATTTTCTTTAAATAAAACACAACCATTTTCTATTCAATCTATAAATAACCCCTTTATATTACACCCTTTTATATGTAAAAAAAATCATAAAAATGGTATTTTAAAAATACCTTATTTTGAATCCATCTGATGCACACATATATACATGAGTAGCTTACTCGAGCAATACACAATACACATATAGAGATTAAAAACCCAATGTGCTTCTATAAGTGAGTAACATTTAGAATACACGTCTACCAATGTGTTACTAATGAGAATTTATTTCTCCATCTCTGTTGAAACCTCCACACAAAACATCTAGCCTTTTTCTATCACTCCCAAGCTCGCACAAGCTTTCAAGCTACAAGCATATGTGTGTATGCTAAGAGACACCTTATCCAACTACATTTGTTGAAAATAGTTGAGTGCTTTCTCACCAATCTCATGTTTTGCTACATTGGAAAATATAGAGAGGAAACCATAGACATCAATTGTCCTTTTAGCACTAAGGTGTGCTATGTTCAATCTTCTATGGCAAAATCACATCTTTAGCTACTTGTTAGAAATCCCAAATTGCTAAGAGAGCCATGCCCTAATGGTTTCTAAATGGTATTTCTGCTTTGCTCAAAGAAAAAGTAATAACAAAAAGTGAGGGTGATGCTTGAGCAACACATTATTCACATTGTAAATGCAAGCTCTACCTCGCAAAGACCCCTGCAAGGGTTTCAAGCTTCAAAGAAGTCTTCATTTTGCACTTGTTGTGATCATCTTGAATATTGTGAGCTTTCATATGTTCCATCTCCATGCTTGTGATGAGAATATCCTAGAAACTCCCAATAAATGAGCCAAAACCTTGGATGATTGATGGACCTAAAAACGGGCCAGCACTGGCTCATGCACTAGCCGGACCTCGTCACTACGCACAAGACAACCCCTCGGCCTCGCGGCCAGGAGCGTCTATCAAAATCTCTGCCTTCCAAAACATTGCGTTTGTAATACGTTGTAGTGCAACTGATCCTAACCCAATATTACTCCTCAGAGGGAGTCCCTTTCACATAGCCAAAAGGCTCGAATCACATACACATGGGGTTCCTCCTACAGCTGAATGCCGTCAACCCTCTGTGACTCTCCTACACCTTGGGGATTGGCCCCTCGATGCGCCGCTCAACATATAGACATTTTGCACAAACGTCGCTCAAGGTACCAAATAAGCGTGTCCAGGAATGTACCATTGTCCTTACTTGTCTTTCCCCTAGACCCCACGACTAGCCTACAGCATGGGTACCTCACTGCCTCTCATCGTAGGTCATATCCTAATAAACCAATTGCAATGCATGTCCAGGGGCTGGTCACTGATACTTTCTAAATTCTTTTTCATGCTCCATGCATTTGGTGGATGCCTAGTGCTCAAACATTTAGCAAAACAGTATCGTGCACAAGTGCAAAAACATTCTTTTAATGGTTTCCAACTACCGTTCGTGCTTCGTTGCATGGGCCTAGCACCGAAGTGATCCTCGTGCTACTAGGCTCTTGATTTTAATTATCATTCATCCTAAATTCTATGCATAGAAATCAGCAACTTTCCGATCATTTCACACGTCATTTAGACATATTTCAACTCCTCTACCCTTCCCCGTTTAGATATTGCGTCATTGGATAGATTTATAGGGTATTTTGACATCATTTTATGTGAAAAAACCGGAAAAAGACACAGTAGAACAAGAAGGTGGGGTTGAACTGAGGCAAATCCTCATGCTTCAGTCCCCACAAACATTCACAGCCATTTTTCTTATTTATCCTTATTTTTCGAAACCCAAAATATATTTTTCCCCTATTTTTTAGGATTTTTCCACCCTTTTCTTGTATTTTCCTGCAATTTTTAATTATTGAAAATTCAAAACAGGTTATGGGCTATGGCCCTTAGTTCCTTCTTGCAGAAAAATGAAAGTTTAGTTGATGTTCCTATTTACTTCCCCATTTTTATGCCAAAAACCATCATTTTCCCTTGTTTTTTCATGTTTTACGTGTTTTAATGTATTATTTTGAACCACACGATGCATATTTTTCTGATTTTTTTTTATGACCAGCAAGAACTCATGGAAAACAGCAACATGAACAATTTTTATCCCACATGAACAGCATTTCATCAATCAAAAGCCATAGAATCTCAAATTTCCTTTGAAAATTTTAAATTACCGCTTATTTGCGTGTTTCGGGTTTCATGTCCATGGCTGCAAATTCGGAAATCAGCAGCACTTCATGTCCAGCACAATCACCAATCACCATTTCTAGCCCGTGGAGCAATCTGATCCATGCCGGACAAGCCTCCATCATTCTTTTTTCTTCCTTCTTCTTCCCACATGAACTTGCCTTTAGAAGAGAGAGAGGGAGGAGAGAGAAAGAATGAAATCAGAGATCTTCAAAGAGGGCATCATTGCGCGAGCGAAGGGTGGCGATAGAGTCAGGGTTCAGAAGGGAATCAATGCGTAATGTCGATGGGGGGGGGGGGGGGGGGTTTGCTCACAGGCAGGAGATGGCTCCTCCATCATCATGTCGAAAAAATCGAGCACAGTATGGTGCCTTCTTCTCCACGATTTCCTCTTCATCAAAAAAATGAAACTTTCATGCTACATTAAAATTTGGGCTCCCAAGGGTCATGCCCATTTTGGCCAAACTTTGGTCCACCTTTTAAAAGCACCTAAAAGAGGTGAAGTGGTACCACACATAAACGGATTTGATTATTCTTATTCTTTCTAATCACAACTGGCGAACACCATTCTGTGTGTTGCACAGGAAAAATCAAACCCGCTTTTCGAAGCTTCTGTAACTCTTCAAACAGCCCGTCCCTCAGTTCAAAAGGCATACGCCTTACTTTCTGCCGTACAGGACGACTGCTCTCTTTCAACGGAATTGTATGAACAGCAACACTAGGAGGAATGCCTCTCAACTCATCATAACTCCAGGCAAAGATATCACGGAATTCCTGGATCAAGGCCACATAGTCCTCCCTTTCTGCTGTACTGAGCATAGAACCTAATTTGATTGGCTGCGAATCATCAAGCATACCAAGGTCTAGCTTGATAACATCTGCATCTCTTATACAATCTTGGCCCTCTATCGGCTCGTTCAAAGTGATCTGATAGATGTCCTCTGTGGTGGATCCCTCTTTGGACTCATCACTCGATGATGTCTCACTAGCAGATAAATCTTCTAATGTCTCCAATTCTGTAGAAGATAGAGGAGCTCTCTCACTCTGCGGGGACTCAGGATAAGCATCAACCACCACACGCTGGGCACCTCTGCCGAATATCAGTCGACCGGCGGGTATATCCACTTGGCAGTCCGCTTGCAAGATCCAAGGTCATCCAAGTAATACTTGGTAACTTGGCCGGCCTGCAAACCGAATCACCCTAAAGTCCAACAGGCATTCTACATTTGCAACAGTGACATGGACCTTAGTAATGCAGCCTTCTGGCTGTCTCAAACTATCATCTGCCATTCTGAGAATTGTGGAGGTATCTTTTTGGATTGCAAGACCCAACCTTTCCATCAGTTCAGAACTCATAATGTTAACAGATGATCCCGCGTCGACAATGGCATAATCTACTAATATCCCATCGACATAGGCTGCAACCCTTGGGCAATGCTTCTCAGCATCCTCAAACCAGTCATCACCAACTCGCGCAATACCCAAAGGTTTTACGATATACCCGGTACGTAGGATCTTTCTAAATTCCTTACGTACTCCTGGGGAAAGCTTAATAAGCTGTAAGAGATTCACATCCAGCTTGACTTCGCAAAGAGAGCTCGCCAAATTGAATTCATGATAGTTCGATAGAGCTCGCTTTTCACGCCAAACCATCCGCTCTTTAGGTCGCTGAACTGGCTTTATTGCCTCTTTCTTAACTTTCACCTTCTTCTTTGGTGGTTCCTTATCGGCTTTACTTTCTACAAGCTTCAAAGGTCCCCCTTCCATGGAAGGGTCCAAAACTTGTGTTCCTTTGTCGCCTTGTTTAGGGTTTCCGTTGACAGGCTTATCCTTGTCGGCCTCTCTACCCTTTTGACCTCTTGTAAGGACAGCTCGCAGATTAGAGGTTTCAGCATCATTAACGCGTACAGCCTCAATCAAACTGACCCCACTACCACTTGGTAGCTCCTCCACTGTAGTCTTTGGTCGTTGAAGTATTTGTTTAGGCCCGCCGTCCTCTCGCTGGGAATCATTTCCTTAGGCATGATGATTAACAGGCCGTGGTTGCTGACTTCCTCGCTGGAGGGAACTGATCTTACTCTAGCAAGTGGCTGCTAAATGGCCAGATTTTCCACAAATGTCGCACTTAACATTTGGGCAATTTCTTGGATAGTGCTGCCCGCCACACCATTTGCAACTAAACCTCGAAGGTGCACCCTCATCTGGGTATCTACTTCCTATCAAATTTTGTTGTTTTTTAAGGAAGTTGACATCAACGGCTATTTGTCGATATTGCTCTGTAATCATGTCGGTATAATGCTTCATCATGTCCTTAACCTCGCCAAGAACATTGGAAGAACTCGACTCATAGCCTGGGTCATTACCATGTCGTTCCATCGGTCTAACAATTCGATTAGGCACTGGTTGTTGAGCCACAGGCATGGTATTAGAATTAACCGCCTGGCCTCCACCATTTGGAGCCATTTGACTGCCCGTAGGCATCGACATGCTAGGGGGAGCTGGTAATAAAGGGACATTCTACATCATGTTCCCTCTCCCATTAGGGTTAGCCATTGCTATCCCTTGGCCACTACTGCCATTGGCCATTGCCATATTATTTCCCAATACTAAACCCATGTTCGAATTGCCTCGAGAAGCATAGGCTGCTTGTAGTCGGGATTCCACCTCTTGTGCTTGTGTAATGGCAGTATCTATATCCCCCAAAGGAACACTACTCAACTGCAATTGGATGTTAAAGTCCAAACCATGTAGGAAATACTGTAATTGGGCAGCTGCTGCGGGGATGGGAATAGAGGTGTCCAACTTACGGAAAACCTCTTTTATTTTCTTCGCATAAGCACGAATATCCTCGTTGTGGTTCTTGGCGGGTCACGTTGAGTACATGCAACCAATATTGCCCACCCTTTTCAGGGGCAAACTCCCTTCGAAAAGCTCCATAAAATGCATCAATGTTCAATATGGTTCCGACTTCTAAACCATGATACCATATAGCGGCTCTTCCTTTGAGAGTCATATTGAAGAACATCATTAAATGTCCTTCCTCTTGAATGCGATAGTTAAACATCAGCTTTTGAAACTCCCTAATGTGGAGTTCCGCATCTTCCTCAACTAACCCATTAAAAATGGGTAGCGGGTAACCTAAAGTTGGCAAATCCGTCGTTCCTGCTGGAATTGCAATAGGCTGCGCTGCGCCATGACGAGGATTGGATTTGCACTAGGAATAGGGGACGGTGGGGTTACACTTCCCGTACTTGACGTGGACTGGCTTATAGAAGAAAGGAGGGCACTAGAGCTTCCGCCTTCTCCTAACTTACTGCTTGTGGTACTAAGACCACTAGATCTACTCCCTCGTAAGGGTTCAGCGCCGCTACGCTTAGGGGAATATCTCCTAAAAATTTCAGCACGTCGCCTAGCTCTTTCGTCTATTTCTTGCTTTTGGATTTCTGCTAGACGATGCTTATCAATAAATAACGGATCAATCTCAGTATCCTTTGGCATAAACTGCTAGTTAGTCCCTAAACAACCAGGATTCGAGAACCGCCACTTTTAAGTGGCTCCCGGCAGACGCACCACTGATGGACCTAAAAACGGGCCGGCACTGGCTCATGCACTAGCCGGACCTCGTCACTACGCACAAGACAACCCCTCGGCCTCACGGCCAGGAGCGTCTATCAAAATCTCTGCCTTCCGAAACATTGCGTTTGTAATACGTTGTAGTGCAACTGATCCTAACCCAATATTACTCCTCAGAGGGAGTCCCTTTCACATAGCCAAAAGGCTCGAATCACATACACATGGGGTTCCTCCTACAGCTGAATGCCATCAACCCTCTGCGACTCTCCTACACCTTGGGGATTGGCCCCTCGATGCGTTGCTCAACATATAGACATTTTGCACAAACGTCGCTCAAGGTACCAAATAAGCGTGTCCAAGAATGTACCATTGTCCTTTCTTGTCTTTCCCCTAGACCCCACGACTAGCCTACAGCATGGGTACCTCACTGCCTCTCATCGTAGGTCATGTCCTAATAAACCAATTGCAATGCATGTCCAGGGGCTGGTCATTGATACTTTCTAAATTCTTTTTCATGCTCCATGCATTTGGTGGATGCCTAGTGCTCAAACATTTAGCAAAACAGTATCGTGCACAAGTGCAAAAACATTCTTTTAATGGTTTCCAACTACCGTTCGTGCTTCGTTGCATGGGCCTAGCACCAAGGTGATCCTCGTGCTACTAGGTTCTTGATTTTAATTATCATTCATCCTAAATGCTATGCATAGAAATCAGCAACTTTCCCATCATTTCACACGTCATTTAGACATATTTCAACTCCTCTACCCTTTCCCGTTTAGATATTGCGTCATTGGATAGATTTATAGGGTATTTTGACATCATTTTATGTGAAAAAACCGGAAAAAGACACAGTAGAACAAGAAGGTGGGGTTGAACTGAGGCAAATCCTCATGCTTCAGTCCCCACAAACATTCACAACCATTGTTCTTATTTATCCTTATTTTTCGAAACCCAAAATATATTTTTCCCCTATTTTTTAGGGTTTTTCCACCCTTTTCTTGTATTTTCCCTTATTTTCCTGCAATTTTTAATTACTAAAAATTCAAAACAGGTTATGGGCTGTGGCCCTTAGTTCCTTCTTGCAGAAAAATGAAAGTTTAGTTGATGTTCCTATTTACTTCCCCATTTTTATTCCAAAAACCATCATTTTCCCTTGTTTTTTCATGTTTTACGTGTTTTAATGTATTATTTTGAACCACACGATGCATATTTTTCTGATTTTTTGATTATGACCAGCAAGAACTCATGGAAAACAGCAACATGAACAATTTTTATCCTACATGAATAGCATTTCATCAATCAAAAGCCATAGAATTTCAATTTTCCTTTGAAAATTTTAAATTACCGCTTATTTGCGTGTTTCGGGTTTCATGTCCATGGCTGCAAATTTGGAAATCAGCAGCACTTCATGTCCAACACAATCACCAATCACCATTTCCAGCCCGTGGAGCAATCCGATCCATGCCGGACAAGCCTCCATCATTCTTTCTTCTTCCTTCTTCTTCCCACATGAACTTGCCTTTAGAAGAGAGAGAGGGAGGAGAGAGAAAGACTGAAATCAGAGATCTTCAAAGAGGGCATCATTGCGCGAGCGAAGGGTGGCGATAGAGTCAGGGTTCAGAAGGGAATCAATGCCCAATGTCGATGGGGGGGGTTGCTCACAGGCAGGAGATGGCTCCTCCATCATCATGGCGAAAAAATCGGGCGCAGTATGGCGCCTTCTTCTCCACGATTTCCTCTTCATCAAAAAAATGAAACTTTCATGCTACATTAAAATTTGGGCTCCCAAGGGTCATGCCCATTTTGGCCAAACTTTGGTCCACCTTTTCAAATCTTGCCCACTTTGTGGCTATTCCCCCGTCCGGACTCGAAATCGAGCTCTGAAAAATCCTGGGCGTCCGGCTTGGCATCCCGCATTGCCAGTAGCTCGTGTCAATGATGACCAGGAAATATGTGCAAAAATAGGCACCAAAATGTGCTCAACATGGAAACATCTTTTATGAAATGGCATTTGGCTTTTGTACTCTCTTGTGAAAAAAATCATTATATGAAGCAATGTAAAATGTGTAGTCCAAAAGAGACACACTATAAAATGTTGAAAGGAAAAGGAAAGGTCAAACCTTTTTGTCTCATTCCAAAAATTGAAGGGTCTTTAGACCTTAGCCAATGTATGCAAATTTGAATTTTATAATGCAAGAAAAGGAAAGGAGGTGGTTGCAGTCGTGGGATTTGGGGAGGTGGGAGGTTGAGGTGGTTACACCCTCTCTCTTCCTTTATCTTCTCCTCTCACGGTTCATTTCTCCCTCTCTCATTTTGGCACAACACTTGCCTTCTTGTTCTTGCATTCCTCTCTTGTGCTTCATGCTCATTTCTAATGGAGAGTGAGGAAGAGGAAGAGGGTGAGGATGGAAGAATTGTCCAATTTCTTGTGTGCCTTCCTCTTGTGTGTCTTGAGGATATGGATTCTTGGTGAGAATGAGAGTTTTCTTGCAGGTTTTTATGGCCAGCAAATGTATTTGCAGCCTCTACCTAGCCGGTTCGTGGTTCTATTTGTGCCGTGGCAGGGTGCTCTTCAGTCAACCCGCACGACTGTCTTAAAAATTATGAAAAATCAACAAGTGTCGCTCGGGCGCTTTTAAAGCACTTTGGCGCTTAAAATCGTCCTAGATCGAGCCGCCGCCTTTGACATTGAATATTTTTCCCTTGATATTCATGATTTTTAACTACTTTTAAGCACTTCCCGTCACCTAAATTCCACTCTCAATGATCTCAGTAGTTAGGAGAGCTTGGGAAAATTTGTGTACTGGAGCAGAAGACAGCCATGCCTTCTTGGAAAGCACAAGAAGCACATCTTTGTGTGGTTAGCTAGAGCTAAATTAAAAGAGAGAAATGGGAGCGTTGAAGAAGAACATACATGGATTACTTCAAGGATGGGGGAGGAGTGAACGAGAGGGAAAATATGGAGGATGAAAAAGTGTTGAATTCCCCTCTAGTAGGGAGACAAATGACTTGGCCTTGGCACAGGCTTTGAGGAGGGAAACAAATGTAGTCCATAGGTTGGAAATGGTCCTCCTCATATGGTGCTAGAGGTCGAATGCACACTACATATTCCTACCATCAATATTACAAAAGATTACGATGAGGGAACTACTCAAAGGCATGTTGGTCCATAAAGTCAAATGATAATAAATCACTAATGCCCATGTAGGTCAAAGGCATGTTGGTCCATAAAGTCAAATGATAATAAATCATTAATGCCCATAGCCTTCATTTATAATCTTGTTATACCAAGGTTGATTCTCTAAAGCTCTAGGAAAAATGTTGGTAGCATCTCATTTCTGTATGCTCTTTTTGTGTAGAGCTAGTAGTGCTTGCCCAGTCCAATACAACTAGCTCTTCTTGCACATTGTTTTGCAGACGCTTGAGAAATGGATGTAATGACAAGGGAGTCTAAACCAAGCTTGGGATTGTAGACACTTTATTTTGCAAATATTGGGTCAACTACATTATAGATGCCATCAATTGTCAAAGAGGCTTCAGCATCGTTGGTGGCTACTATCACTTTCCTTGTTCCTGGAGGAGCTCGCCCAAAAATTCTTGTCTACATCTCACTAGGGAGGGAACAATAGGCTTAGCTCAAGAAAATTTTGGCCCAACCCTTCCATCCTTTCATAAAGAATCTAGCACATTGTGTCAATTTCTTCTTAACTAATTAAGCGGTGTGCACACATGCACACGCGTAGGCGTGCAGGCAGGCATGCGCACGTGCGCGCGCGCTTGCACACACACACACACACACACACACACACACACACACACACACACACACACACACACACACACACACACACACATACACACAAGTCTAAGTATTGATCCTCCTCCCCCCCCCCTTTCCCCCCCCACCCCACACCTCCCCTCATGGCACATTCCCCCCTCCACCCCCAATTTCACCTTTGAAATTTTTTAAATAAAAAGATCCATAATGTGAATTTACATTTAGCACATTTATATACCCCTTGTATTTTTAGAAAAATGTAGGTCAACATAATAAATATACCCTTTCTTTTGAACTCACATAATATTTTACATGTTCTATAAGGTGGACTCCCCGGGATAGAGACCTACATGGAGACGAAGGTGATGGAAAATGGCTCTACTTATGTGTGAGTCTGTATAGCAATGATGGGATAAGAGCTGTGCAGTTTATGGTTGTATGTGTCAATCATTGGAGGAATAGGAACTCTTTGCGGGATGCTCATTTGCCAGTAGCTAACATGGATTTGTGCTTGATACCCATGTCCTACGGGACAATATGGGTACATGATTAGAGAAGCTAAATATGCATTGACAATGTTTGAATAAATTTTATATCTTCTTTAAGAGGGAAATAGAGGAAAATTAGGATCAAACCAAATAGAAAATGGAACTTCTAGACTTAATCAATTCATTTCATGTCTAAGCTCACCTAGAGGATTGAGACCTTATAAACCAATGATTTTCTTTTATATTATTTGTTAGATTAACTTCCTTAAAGAAGACTTGATATTTTTAAAACACTACTTGTAAGTGTGCTTGTAAAGGCTACAAGTATCAAATGTCATGGAAATATTCCATTCTTGAGAAGAGAATTATCATGCAAAGTACCTCTTGTAGAGGTAAAGTTGGATTGCTTGGAAAAGGGGTTGTTAAATTGTGTCTAGAATTATTGTTAGAAGTGCATGAAAATGACTAGAGTTAAAAACATAGAGTCTAAAGCCATTAAGCTACATCCTGAAACATAGGATTAGACTAGAAGGAGCTTAGAAAACCTAGGGTGAAATAAGAAAGATGATAATCACTAGATGACTAGGCATCATATAATTACATATAATCATATGTATGCAACTAGATTTTATCCCCTTCAAGGAGGAATTGATAATGTTAATATCCTAATAGCAAATGTTGTAAATTGTATTCTCATTGTGAGAAAACTCATTATGGAATGATTCCTTGTTGGACATTCAAAGGGGATTCTTTTGATGATGATATAAAGGTTTTAGGATACATTTAGTTGTGGAAAATAGATGTTTTTGTAGTTAAAGATAGGTCATTTTTCATTGTTCTTCCTTGAGCCTTGAGAGTCCTTCAAGGGGGGGGAATTTTGCATGTTTCAAGGATTTGTTGGAGGAGGGTTTCATACATGAGTAGATCACCTTCGTGATCACACCATGGAAAAATATGTCAGTAAATTCAAGGAACCTATAGGGGTATTTCTTAATACACTAGCCAAAGGTTGAATGGTGTGAAGACCACCACGAAACATTGCTTCACTCCTATGGTAAGCATGTGGGTCGTCAGGGAGCTTTGGACACCCCATGCTAGGCCTAGGATGGAGATGGAAAACCTCAGTGGCCTAACATCTAGGAACATTGAAAGACCCTATTCTAGATAAAGGGTCAATTACGAATTGTGTCTATGGGACTTGGACATGGTTATGTGGATGCCTTGGATACAAGTCTTGGTGTAAGGGATAGAAGGTTGAATGATCTTGAGTCTTGGAGAAGATGAAAATAAATGCACTTTTCTAATGTTTTTTAAAATTTGTTTCACCTTATCTTTGAGTTTGTGCGTAAATTATGAGAATGAGCCTTGTGATAACTGTTAATTAAAGAATTTATTTTTACATAATAAATTAATCGTGTTAGGTAATTAGATGATCAAGGAACCCCATCTTCAATGGAAGTAGGAGGGTAGATTCGTAATGGATCTATCCTCCTATGGTTGGGTGGTCTCAATGAACTTGAGAAATTTCCTTTAAAAAAAAGATGATTTAAAAGGTTTTAGGAATGAACTAGGTGATGACTATCCTAGGAAATATTATCGAGTTGGACCTCGTATCTTTTTAGGGGCCGAGATGAGACTTTCCCTCATGGGTAGAGAAATAGATGTATTAGCTACCCCTTGTTTCTCACACTCTTTGAACCACATGTGGCACAGGTCACCTTTGATTTGGGATGAATTAGGCAATTGATTGCCTATAACTGACACTAGGAAAATAGTTAGGTGATAATATTACCATTTAGAAACCTAAAATTCAAGTCCACCCTCATGGTAATCAGGGAGACCTTCCCCTATAAGGTACACTTAAGAGATCCTAAGAAATAATGGCTATGCTATTCCAAAGGAGTGATGTAAGGCATTGTGTAGGACTATCTCTTGATGGGCTACCCTCTAGAATCATGGCATATCAAGGGAGCATTTAATAGGCACATTACAGTTTGGTCCTTGCATCATGAGACATGCCTACGAGAATGCTACATATTCTCTTCATGAGCTAAAGGGGATAGAATTGAAGATACCTATACCTATAAAAATGATCCAAATATTCAAGATGACAAATTCTACCATTTTTGAAGAAGAGCATGACATTAGGACTACTCAAACAACATCGAGGAAGATAAAGGAAAGATAATGAAGATGAAGCTACTGATAATCTTGATCATAATAAACACTAAGATATGTGTTAGATGCCATGAGAATGTGCAAGTTTAGAGGGAGTGGATCTCATGTGACTCTATGTTGAATGATTAAAAACTCTAGTGAAGTCTAATAGTGACAGTTACTAGGTTGTGTGCCTATGGGACGCGGGGGGGGGGGGGGGGGGGGGGGGGGGGGGGTGGGGGTCACCCTATAAAAGCCCTCTATATAGCATGTGTGCAAATGATACTTTTAAAATCATTTTTAAAAAAATTTACACCATTTTATATACCTCTTCTATGAATTTTGGAGGCAATAGTTATATCCCTTTTGTTAATCTAAAATTCAAAGAGAAAGTGTGTTTTCATGGCCCCTTTTTGCAAGTCAAATTAAAACATAATGCTACAATACTTTCTCCATGGAATTTTCACTATAATCCAAGATGGATAGTTGGACATGATTTCAATATTATGAATGTTTTAGAGTAGCACTATGACATAGGGTTATACACAAAAATCTCCAAGATCCACATGTCCAAAGCATACCCTATACACAATGTGTGAGGTTCTTTGGCTATCATATGTGCACAACCTCTTATACTCATTTTGCCTTGTGTATTCAACATTTAGTGTTCAAAATTCTCAAATTTTTTCTCTTTTTTCTCTCCCTTCTCTCCTTATTCAACATCTATGATCAGTACCTGCATACACTTTTGCATCACTACATTATGACGTGATATTAGAGCAACATGAACAATGTGATTCTTGGCCAGTAGACAGGTTTGAGGTTGATCAAGTGTAAATAGATCTTAAGAGGAGGATTTGGTGTTACACAAAGGCTCCATTTTCGATGTAAAGGTGCAAGCCAAAGGACTACACATCAACACATGATTGGAGTGAGCAAAGATATATGTAAAAAGAGACTTTAATTTTGATCTTGTTTGTGCAATAATAACTATCAAAGTGTGGAAAAGACTACATTTTGCGAGACTTTCAAAGAAAATCTAGATTTTTGTCACCTCCCACAATAAAAGTTCATTAGTGAATGAGCAAAGAAAGTCTAAGCCAGCTATCTTTTAAGAGCCATAGAGGAGCTACCCACCATGTACAACAAAGAATAGTAAAATAGATATCTCATGTGTGAGTTTGTACATTATAGTGGTATTTATGTATTTTATTGTTAGTGTCTATAGATTGACCGCTCATTTTATGATGATAGTATTTTACTAGCCAAGTTATATTGTTGGATTGGCTAACTTATTGATGTCTAAAGACTATTTATAGGTAGGCAAGCTCCCTCCTCATTCAAATCAATCATCACTATATTAGCAGGTGTTGAAGGGAAGGAACTAGTGCCCACTATTAGTGACTCATGTTCAAAATCTTGTATTGTCTTGTGCCTTGGTATATGGATTCCATTTCTTGAGCATTCTTGTCTTGGCTTCTTTGTTCTTTGCAATGTTTCTCTTATGTTTGTGCAATCTCTTACAACTGATTATCACATTTCTACCGCTACTCTCACTTCTAACATGATAATAGGGTGTCCATGTCAAGTCTTATGGTGTTTTTTACTATTACACATTTGTGTTTATCCCTCTAGTGTTGATTTAACTGATATACATTGTGTTCAAGATTGGGTGACCTCATTTATGCCAACCCAACTTGATTCATGCCCTATCAAACTACATTTTTTACAAATGAACCTATGTTCACTCTTTTTGCATCTACTACCAAGCTAGGCAATCATTCTAAGTGGTGCACAACATAGTTTTCAACCTACCATCTCTGCATTTATGCTACAAATCATTGCAGTAGTCCATATCCTGCTTCTTCTCCTTCTCCTTCTTCCATAATGCCGCTAGTTCCTTGCAATCTTTATGGACATATCCCTTCTTACCATAGTGATAATGTTGGAAAGACTAGAGAAGCTATGGAAAAATAGTATGTTCCTATAGATACTCCTACCAAGGATGATGGAATACATAAGTTGATCAAGAGTATGCCATCTTGAAAATCAATATGGCAAAAATTAAAGAAAAGAGGTATCCTATAGGTCCTACAAGTCCCTCTTTTACACATAGAAATCCAAGTCAAGAAGACTTTGTCCATTTTTGCATGTGGCATGATAGCACCAAGCATGACCATAGAATTTGAACTTACCATGGAGGAAGTACCAAAAGAGCAAAGAGAAGAGCAAAAATAAGAGTAGAAAGAGCAAAGAGAAGAACAAGTGTAATGAAAGAGACCTAACTGTCCTAACTAAGGGGAAGGAGAGAGAGAAGGACTGCAGGAGAAGAGGGAGAGGAGAGAGAAAGGCAATAAGAAGAGAGAGAAAGAGGGAAAAAGGAAGAAGAAGAAGAAGCCATGGAAGCTTGAGAAGGTGAAAAGAGAGTTTCTTGATAATTTCTGTGATGCCTCAAAATACCCTCTTACACCTTATATACCATCAGTGTGACTGGTATGTTCCCATGCCATGTTCCCGTGATCCCCGTTCATTACAAACCATCCCATCTCATAAAGTTTTTGTCCTAAAAAACAAGGGATGTGGTCATGTCCTGTAAGGGTGTGCTGTAGGAAATCAGCCATAACTTTGTGTGAGAAACTCCAAATGGGACGATTGAGGTGTCGTTATGGAGCCCATGAGATGTACTTTCAGCCCATGTGGGTGGGGCAGGGCTGCAATTAGGTAAGGACCAAAACTATTACAAAATAGAGGGATGTCCAGGAATTACTAGTGTGTTGTCCCAGATGGTATGGCTGGAGAAAAATAGCCATAACTTCCTCTAGGGAACTCCGATTGGGGCAAGTAAGGTGTTGGCACGGAGCCCTCGATGTGTACTTTCAGTCCATGTATGGGGGATGGGGCTGAAAATGGACCAAGACCAAAACTGGTGCAAAACAGGTGGCTGTTCAGACGTAGATTGCAGCCCAAAACAGGTGTCATGGTTAAGTTCCAGCCAATACGGCCTCCTTGAGGTGTGGAAATTCATCCAAGATAGATGTTGGGTGCCAAGAGGCTTCCTCTATTGGTAGGCCTTGCCATTTGATCAAGTATTCATGTATGAAACGGGTGCGGACTTGCTTTTCACGTTGCCCAATGACCGCTTCAGGAAGGCCCTCCTCATCTATCGGTGGTAGCTCCTCTACATGATCTTTGGGAGTGCCAATGAAAGGTTTCAATTGGCTCACATGGAAGACATTATGGATCTTCATAGTGGGAGGGAGTTGCAATTGGCTTTCAATTCACTTGTTGCAAGAACCGTCCTTTAGTGTAGCATAACGGGACTTGGGGAGCTTCATGTGCTCTTTTGAGGTTTACCTTGCATTGTTGAAGTAGAGCTTGCATGCGGTCCAACTCTTCTTTTCCAAGGGGGTTGAGCTTTTCATTGAAGATCATGGTAGGAAGAAGGGGCACCCGATAATCATACAATGCTTCGAAGGGAGAGACTCCAATGCTCGAATGAGTGGAGTTGTTGTAAGAAAATTCAGCCAAGTGCAGCCATACATTCCGAGAATTCTGCACGTCATGACAAAAATGTCGCAAATAGGTTTCAAGCCACTTATTGACTCACTCGATCTGCCCATCTGTTTGGGGATGATAGGCTGTAGACAGAACCAATCTCGTCCCCATGGAGCTGAAAATTGTCTGCAAAAACTAACTCATAAGTTTGGTGTCCCGGTCATGTACTATGACATGGGGTAAGCCATGCAACTTAAAAACATGCTCCATAAACTGAGTGGCAACTTGAGATGCTATAAACTGAGATTTTGTAGGGATGAAATGGGCTGCTTTAGTGAGTCGTTCAACTACCACATAGATGCTATCCCAACCCTTCTTAGTTGTAGGTAAACCAGTGATGAAATCCATGGTAATGTGGGTCCATTTTCCTTCGGGGATAGGTAAGGGCTGCAACAATCCACCCGGTTTAAGAGTGCTATCTTTATTTTGTTGACAAGGCACACATCTAGACACAAAGTCTTTAACATCCCACCATAGGCCTTTCCAATGGAAGCTTTTTGAAACTGGGTCATATGTTTTGAAGACCCCTAAGTGGCCATCCATCGGTGAAGAATGCATCTCTTCAAGGATCCTTTGGGTGAACGGAGAGGCATGGGGAATCACAATACGGCCATGGACCCAAATGAGGGTGTTGTGGAGCTGATATTGGGAGTTATCATCCATGACACCTTGCTGTAATTTCTGGAAAAGAGGGCTGAATTGAGCATCAAGCAAGTATGCCTCTTGGAGCTCTTCAATCCAATCATGGTGGAGTTCAGTGATGGATGAAACCTTGCATGGCCACATGCAAGAGAGTGCATCAGCCACTACATTGTTCTTGCCACGAGTGTGGGTAATCTCAAAGTCATAGTTTTGTAGGGTAGCCACCCATCTACGTTGTTTGGGAGTGAGGTTAGGCTGAGTTAAGAAGTATTTAAGCACACGGTGGTCACTTTTCACCTTAAATTTTCTCCCATACAAGTAGTGATGCCACTTCTTGATAGCATGAATGACTGCCAACATCTCCTGATCATAGACATGCAACTCTCTCTCTTTATCATCCAATTTTCGGCTCTCAAATGCTATTACCCTGTGTTATTGCAGCAAGACAACACCAATACCCCGTCCACTAGCATCACACTGGATGGTAAAATCCTTTGAAAAATCGGGGCATACGAGGATGGGGGCTGAAGTGAGCAAGTCTTTCAGCTGTGCTGAAAACTACGGTCAGCCAATTCATCCCATAGAAAGGCTTCTTTTTTCAGCCTGTCTGTTAACGGGCTGCAATTGTGGCATAATGGCGAATAAATCTCCGATAAAAAGAGGAGAGGCCAAGAAAACCATGCAAGGAGGTAGTGGGGGTGCGGGTGGGCCACTCTCGGACACATTGCACTTTC